>NC_057807.1:524282495-524400209 GCF_018294505.1 Triticum aestivum
CAGACTTCACCTGACCGCACCCTTTGGCAGCGGTGAGGAAGGAGACAGTTGTGGAGGGAACCGGGGGCGCGATCTAGGGTTTCCCTCCCCGTCACCACGGGTGCAGGGGCAGATCTTCTTGAGGACTATAACGGGCCATGGCTGGTCCTCCCACAGAAAAGCATAGACATTAGACCCAGTAAAATCAGCAAATGATGGCCCATGTGATACAGTTTACTTTTTTGGCCCATGCTAGCACTATGAGCTTAGCATTTGGCTCCTCCTAACTCTGCTGGTCACCCTCCGCCACTGCGTGTGTGGGTGAGGGACAGAGATGAGTCGGTCAAAAAAACAAAGTGTGCCAGATATTAATAAAGTTGTATCTATTTAGGAAAATACACAGGAGCTCCTGGGTGCTCAACACCCCTATACGAAAAATAATCGTAAAAATACCCAAAAAATCAAAAAAATCTGAAATTTGGGGATATCAAACATAGGTTCCCAATCTACTCCCGTGTGGATTTTCGTGAAAAAATTCCCAAAAACGTATCCGTGGCGAAGGAAATACTGTCCGAACAAAAATCTACCCAAACAGTTTTTTCTATACATAGAAACTTTTTGTCTTTTTGCCATGAATACGTTTTCTGGTAATTTTTCACGAAATTTCACACGGGAGTAGACCGGGAACCCACGTTTGATATCCCAAAATTCCAGATCTTTTTTCAAATTTCTCGGTATGTATTTGAATGAATTGTTTGTATAAGGGTGCGGAGCACCCGAGTGCTCCAAATCCCGGTCCATTCTATTTTACAACTAACTACTATATATGCCATCTATAAAATCTACGATGAATGACATGACAACAACAAACAGCTCTATTAACCACGCTCTAGCGAACATCGGAGCCGCCCCGCAAGGTGGAGACAATGATGAAGCCGGCAAACAGTATGACATAATGCGCAGCCCTGAACAGAAGCAGGTTGAAGACGAAGGCGCCCACGACCGGATACTGCTGGCTGATACGCCTGCGGACGACACCTCGGCATCCTTTGAGGCCACATTGCCACAGGAACTTGCACATTATGAGGTGCGACACCGGAGGGCTGACAAAGGCGGAGAGCACGATGAACAGCACGACGAGGACGAGGTTCACGACGAAGACCCTGATGTCGTAGACCCCCGTGGTGCTCGTCACGGCTGCGATGGCCGCGTAGAAGGCGAGGAGCATGCTGATCAGGGACGCCCAGATGCAGTGCAGCGCCGCCGCGAAGCTCTTCCACGACCGGGCGGAGCGCGAGGCCTTGCCGTAGACGAGCAGGACCACCGCGAGGATGGAGGTCACCAGGGCGACGCCGTCCAGGATGAGGAAGCATTTGAAGATGGTCTTGCTCCGGAGGACCGCCATCCCCTTTACGTTCCCCTCCTGCTCGTACGACCCGGGGAGGTTGTTGGCGGCGGTGAAGGCCACGCCGGCGACGAGGACGGCGACCACCGCGAGGCTGTCTGACGTCTTCTCGATCGCCTTTATTATGTTGCGGCTGTCCCATCGCTGCACGTGGTCCCGCCTCTGCGGACGGAACTGCGCCCCGAACGCCGTCAGTGTCACCACCAGGCTTACCATGGAGTAGAAATCGGTCGATTTCGCGGCGAGGTCCAGCGGCGTGTGGCCGTCGCTGTTCGTCACGTCGGCTCGCACTTGGCCCGTCCACAGCAGGGCCTCCGCGATGGCCGGCTCGCGCGCGGCCACGGCCAGGTGGAGAGGCGTGTTGCCGTCCCCGTCCTGCGTGTTCAGGAGGCCGCCGCCGCCCAGCATCGGCTTCTTGATGGCGAGCCGCACCACCTCGGAGTGGCCTCCCCTGGCCGCGGCGTGTACGAAGGTTCCGCCGCGGTCGTCCTGGAGCTCGGCAGCGTCCGGGCAGGCGTCCATCAGCGCCCTGGCGACGTGGGCGTGGCCCATCCCCGCCGCGACGTGGAGAGCGGAGAGGCCGCCGGAGTCCCTCACGCGCACCGCGCACGGCGGCGACGCGCTCAGGATGGCACCTACGACGGAGCGGTCGCCGTCGGAGGAGGCGAAATGGAGCGGGGTGCTGCCCGTGTCGTCCGCTTGGCTAGCGAGGGATGGGCCGCATGGCTTCCACTCCAGCAGCAGGCTAACCATTTCTAACAAAGTTCAGATGCATCAGCCGAATTTCAACAAATACAATGGGATCAAGGGGGAGCTCGCTGGCTAGCTGACCTGAGCCCTGGAAGACGGCGGCATGCAGCGCGTTCTGCGAGCTCGGGCCGGCGGCCGACGCGTCCCGGCACCTGATCGTTATCGCTCTGACGGCGGGCACCGACCTGCTCATCACCGCCAGGTACAGCGGCGACACGCCCGCGTGGTTGACCTCAGAGGCCAGCCCGGACGCCGCGGAGACCATGGCCTCCACCGCCACGCCATGGCCGAGCCTCGCTGCCAGATGAAGGGCCGTGTCCCCGGCCGCGTTCTTGCACCACAGCGCGCTCTCATCTCCGTAGTCCAGCGCGAGCTGGACGAGGACGGACACGGCCTTGCAGTGCCCCGCCCTCGCCGCGCAGTGCAGAGGCGTGTCCAGAGCAGAGTTCTGGGCAGAGAGCAGGCTCTTGCCCCCGAAGCTGACGAGATCATGGATCAGCTCGGCGTGCCCGTGCTCCGCGGCTAAATGAAGAACATTGTTCCTCTTTGCGCTCACCTGTTGTATGCCTGAAACAATTCGATATAGTGTGGTTTAATTTCCTTCCTAAGAAAAATATGCGGGTTCCCGTTTTGAATGTAATTTCACATGGAATTCTGAAATCTCAGTTAAATCACTAGGCACCAAGATATTTGCATATTGGCCAAATGTATCGATGACACACTTTTTGTGTTTGCAAATTATCGGTGACACGTGACTTCACGGACAAACTTAGACAGAAGTTGAACTTTTGTCAAATTTTCTCAAACTCTGGTAGGAATTCGGGAAAAAAGATCAGATAGAAATTGTAGCGATTTGGTCGAACCGAAAGGGAAAACCAAGCTTCCATAAAATTTATGGTCGTGTTCAAATAATCAAATGTGGACCTAATGAGTGCGTGCTTGAATTTTGCCTGCAGTTGACCCCCTCCCCGTACAAAACCTGACCCGATGGCCGTGATTCAAAATTGGTTTGACTTTGACCGGTGCGAACAGAAGAAAAATGCTCTCAACTATGTGAACGTACGGATGGCCGGAGATCCAGCAGCTAGAAGTACAGCAACTTGATGAAATACCCTTCTTTGTTCTAAAATGAAATAATGCACCCTTTCTCTGATTCTCTCCAAATCCAATTTGCATGAATAAAATAAATCCAAATTTCAATAGTAGACGAATAATTGTAAATTTGAGTGTGTGCCAGATTAAAATAACTTCAAAAACCCTGGCCTGAGAACCTGAGGTTTGACTTTGAACGGCGAGCAGGGAGAAAATACTCTAATCATGCGAACGCACGGATGATCAGAGATCGAACGGCTAGAGCCAGCAGTTAGGTGGACGTTACCGGCAGCCCGATCATCCGCGGCAGCGCCGCCGTAGTGCAGCCGGCGAAGCAGCGCCATGGCCTCCTCCTTCTTCCCCCCGCACACGGCGAGGTACAGCTCGGAGCTCATCGCGCCGCCATCGCCCGGCTGCGTCGCCGCTGCGCCATGAGTCGCACCGAGCTGGATGGTGTGCTGCCGGAGGTCCATGGCCTGCTCCGGTCGGATCAGAGGCGTCGTCGCCTGAAGTAGCGAAGGCATGGCGTGTGCCCTGAGACGCGGAATATATACAGCGATTAGCGGATGACTTCAACGATCGAGCAACGGGTCCGTGCGTGGCTCAGAGAGCGCCACGACTCGATGCATTGCATAGCAAAGTCGTCGGCTCGTAGCCCAAGCAAGCAACCTAACCTGCGTTCGTTTTTTCAACGGCCTGCCTGCCTGTACGCGCGTTCCTGCAGCATTCCAGGAAGCCAAGCGCGAGTTTGTGACGGCGGCTGTGGTGTGCCCACGGGCTGCTGGCAAGTCCTCCCTGCGCGAAGACAATTCCTTAAAGCCTGCCTTAAATTTTGTTTTCCTATTTGATGGTATTCAAAACTTTTTATTTCTTATCTGACATTAAGTCTGAATTTTGCTTCTCTTGCGACACTTCCATCCATTTTAACGGCATCTCCAATGCTGATCCTCAACCCGCCCGCATCCGTCCGGACCCATTCCGCCATCCAACACGATACCCTATCGGTCCGCGGAGAGGTTCGGGCGTCCTTTCCCCCGCAAAATAGAAGCAAACTAGAGGGAGCTTTGCGAGAGTCCGGACCACCTCCACGTAGGACTCCTACACCCTCTGCCCACTCAAATCCTTCCTTACGGTCCTATTCTCTTCCACTCCGCCACTGCTCCCCCTTGGTTTGCATATGCACCCTCTTTATCTGACGCTGCCGATGTACTCTCCCGTCGCCGCCCAGGCATTGTCAGATGTCCACAACCCCCACCCAGGATTCGTCTGCGGCAGATGTTTGGTCAAATGCCACTGAGCATATTTTCGAACTTCATGTCGTTCTTTACAGTAGGAAGGATGGTGGGGTACTCGGCGAAGGAGGATGAGTTCTTATGTGATGCGTGGTTGGCCGTATCTACGGACTTTGTAGGAAGGAGCAGAAGGGAGGCCTTTTGGTAGCCCGTGCATGGTTCGTTTCATGTGTGAAAGCACATTGCACTCTATGACATGCACATCATCCATGAACGTAGTGTCAAGTCCTTAGCGTACCGATGGTACACATCCAAAACTCTGTCATGAAGTATTGTGGTGCGATTGATCGGTCGTAGGCAATGTGACCGTTGCGCGTGGCCACCATGGAGTTTGTAAGTTTGGCTCCCTCTTACTCTACATGTTGTTGATTGATTTATTCACTCATTGTTGCTCTACATGTTGTGTAGTCTGCACTTTCTACCGTGATGTACTACTAGTCAGACGAGATACCATTCGCGCACATACATTGTTGGATGAATCTCTAGGGGCAGTATATGTGGGATAACATGATCCATCCATGAAAAACTTGCTGAACATCCGGTTAAATCTCGCTGAATTTGAACTATTGTTGTACTAGACATATTTGCATGTTATTTACGGATATTTTATGCTATTTTCTATCCGAACTTTGATGAATTCCGTTGAGTTTGATGAAATCGTCCGGTTAGTTGAAATTGGGTTTAAATTGTATGCGGCTACGGTTGGATGAACGTCTCCCGCATAAGTGTCTGTGGACTGCCCCCCCCCCCCTCCGGTCCGCGGAAAGATGCGGTTTTCCATTCGATGGTCGGCTCCCGCATAAGTAAATTTGAACCATTACTGTCAGCTCAAAGCCCGTTTACCATGTTACATGACCAAAATACCCACGGACCAACATGTCAGTTGTCCCTCTGTCTCACTACAATAAAGTGTGTGTCCCACTCGATCCCCGACAAAGTTCTTGTTTTTCTCTAAAATTATTTGCTTGCTTACTCCTGACAAGTGGGGACAACACCTATCATTGCGAGATAGAGAGAGATTACATGTGGGTCTAGGGGTATTTTGGTCATATAACATGGTCAATGGGTTGGACCTAACAGTAACACTGTCCAATGGCATTTTTGAGCAAACACCTAATGGGATGATGGAATCTTTGAGGTGTCTAACGGCATTTTTGAGCAAGTCTCACAAAATGATGATATTTTTGAGCAATTGTAACTTTTAATGGGAAAAGTGAGGAGTGGGACACAACTAGTGGCATAAATGATAAAACCCTTTGTAATAAAATGGTCAGGAAAAGTGGTGGCTTGGTATTCTTAAATAAATAAAGGTCTTTGACAAGTGGTGGTTTAACACTGCCTCTCACTCACTCTCCCGCTTTCACAATCCATGGCACTCTTTTCATGAAGTTTGTCATATTTTTTCTAAGAAACAGAGTAATTTGTCAAAAGATTAGGATAAACATTCTGAAACGAGACCACCTCTCACAAAACTTGTGTGGACCAGGATACCAGTACAAAAATTGCCGAACTGTTGCAGTGCCCGATATCAGCCTTCCCCTGCACTTACCTTGGACCCCCGTTATCGTTTCACAAAATCTCACATGGTCTTCTGATCCCTGTCATACACAAGGTGGATAAACGCTTATCAGGCTGGCTTGCAACTTTTCTATCCTGGGGAGGCCGAGTTACCCTGATAAACTTAGTCTTGGCGTCCATTCCCAATTACTTCATGGCCTGCTTTATATGGCCAAAGAAATCAATGGACAAGCTGGAACAAATTTTGAGAGGCTTCCTTTGGCAAGGTAAGAACTCAGCTAAGGGTGGACATTGCTTGGTTGCATGGGAAACAGTGATCACACCCAAGAATAATGGAGGATTGGGAATTAGAGACCTCAGGGCTCACAACATGGCAATGATATGCAAACTCATGTCTAATATTTTGCAGCACGGTGAAGTCCCATGCTTCAACTGGTTTGTCTCACAGTATTGCCAGAAGGAGATCTCAGCTCTCAGACACAGCAGAGATACCACCATGTGGAAATGTCTGAAATCCTTGTTGCACCTCGTCCTTCATTCAACACAGTGCAAAATTGGAGAGGGCACACGTATTTCCTTTTGGTTTGATCACTGGCTACCATGTGGCAGGCTACGGTTTGCTTCCCCTGTGCTGTTCTCCTTTGCTTCGTCCAAAAACTGCACGGTGGCCTCGCAATACAGTGAGGGACAATGGGCACTACAGTTACACCCCAATTTATCCAACTCGGCCACGCTCGAGCTCCAAACCTTGCTTGGTTTTCTGCATTCGGAGCAACCAGACCCGTGCCCGGGGGATACAAGAACACCGACGGCAATGAATAGAAAGCTCTCGACCAAGTATTTCTCAGGTGAAAGATCGAGGATGTCGCCTAGAGGGGGGTGAATAGGCGCTTTAAAATAATTACGGTTTAGGCTTGAACAAATGCGGAATAAACCTAGCGGTTAATTTGTCAAGCACAAAACCTACAACAACTAGGCTCACCTATGTGCACCAACAACTTATGCTAAGCAAGATAAGCAACTATGTGATAGCAAGATATATGACAAAGAACAATATGGCTATCACAAAGTAAAGTGCATAAGTAAAGGGGCTCGGGTAAGAGATAACCGAGGCACGCGGAGACAATGATGTATCCCGAAGTTCACACCCTTGCGGATGCTAATCTTCGTTTGGAGCGGTGTGGAGGCACAATGCTCCCCAAGAAGCCACTAGGGCCACCGTAATCTCCTCACGCCCTCGCACAATGCAAGATGCCGTGATTCCACTAAGGGACCCTTGAGGGCGGTCACCGAACCCGTACAAATGGCGACCCTTGGGGGCGGTCACCGAACCCGTACACTTTGGAAACCCTTGGGGGCGGTCACCGGTACCCGTCAAATTGCTCGGGGCGATCTCCACAACCTAATTGGAGACCCCGACGCTTGCCCGGAGCTTTACACCACAATGATTGAGCTCCGAACACCACCAACCGTCTAGGGCACCAAGGCACCCAAGAGGAACAAGCTCTAGGGTGCCCAAACACCCAAGAGTAATAAGCTTCTCAAACTTCACTTCCACGTATCACCGTGGAGAACTCAAACCGATGCACCAAATGCAATGGCAAGGGCACACAGAGTGCCCAAGTCCTTCTCTCCCAAATCCCACCAAAGCAACTAATGCTAGGGAGGAAAATGAGAGGAAGAACGAAAGAAGAACACGAAGAACTCCAAGATCTAGATCCAAGGGGTTCCCCTCACTTAGAGGAGAAAGTGATTGGTGGAAACGTGGATCTAGATCTCCTCTCTCTTTTCCCTCAAGAACTAGCAAGAATCGATGGAGGGATTGAGAGTTAGCAAGCTCGAAGAAGGTCAACAATGGGGGAAGAACACGAGCTCAAAGGATTAGGTTCATTGGGGAAGAAGACCCCCTTTTATAGGACCTCCCGAATCCAACCGTTATGTGCTCAGGTCGTGCATAAGCGGTACTACCGCTTGGAGGAGCGGTACTACCGCTTAGCACGGTCAAAACAGCCCAAACGAGAGAGAAAACACGAGATTTTGGTCCGGGGCGGTACTACCGCTTAGGAGCCACGGTAGTACTGCTCTGGAGCGGTAGTACCGCTCAGGAGCAGCGGTAGTACCGCTCTAGAGCGGTAGTAAAAAATTACATCCGCTCTAGTCGCGGTAGTACCGCTGCAGCCTTTACCAAAACAGCCACAACTTTTGCAAACGGACTCCGAATTCAACGTAACCAAGTTTGTTGGAAAGCTAACGACATGGGCTAACACAATATTGATAGAAATATCAAGAATAAGCAAATGAGAAAAGTCCCATAAGAAAATGGTGAGAACCCTTCATCGGATAAGACCGGTAAAATCTCCAACACCGAAAACATCATAGAAGACGCATGCGAACTCCGTTTTCGATGAACTCAAGCTTGTCATCAAGATGACCATAAGCTCTAAGACTCACAAAGATAACCAAACAAGAACCAAGAAACATGATGCAAGGATGCAATGGTTTGAGCTCTCTACTAACGATACGATCAAGCTACCAACTTGAGAGCCCCCCTTGATAGTACGGCAAACGATCCTATAACTCGTTCTCCCAACTACCACCACAAGACCGGTAAAATAGAAAACCTATCAAGGGAAAACCTTTGCCTTACACATGGTCCACTTGAGCTAGATGAAGACGATCTTGACTCCCTCAAGTTGGACCACCTTTCTTGATTCCATTGGCTCGATGAAGACTAGATGATTGCTCACCCATAGTTCATTATGGGTGAGCCACTCTTGCCCACGTCTTCACAAGTCCATTGACACCACAATGGATGGCAAGATTCAAGCACTTGATCTCTTCGTGATGCTCCACTTGAACTTGCACACGATAATCTTGATGACGATCACCACTTGATGTCATCCTTTCCATGGGTTGTATGATATCTTCCTCTTGACGCAAGCCCATGGATACGTACCTAACCCCACATACAACTCTCACATAGACCATGGGTTAGTACATAAAGTGTAATGGACAATGCTTACCATACCATGGGATCACTTGATCCCTCTCGGTACATCTTCTACGCTTTGTGAGTTGATCAACTTGATTCACTCTTGACTTAGTCTTGATCAACCTTGAATCTTTGCAACTCTCTTCATTTGGATGATGTCTTGAAGGTAAACATGAATGATCACACAACCTTCTTCTTCAAGACATGCTTGCAATAAGCTCAACACTCGCATGACCAATCTTTGGATAATTCCTTAATAACACCTTGGTCAACTCAAAAACTCCTTGAAACCAACACATGGACTTCAAGAAAAGCCTATGGACAAATCCTTCAAATACAACTCAAGACAACCATTAGTCCATAGAGATTGTCATCAATTACCAAAACCAAACATGGGGGCACCGCATGTTCTTTCCTTGCTATCCCTTAGAGGTGTGGACTGCCAACTTGCACCAAGCATATGGGATCGTATCATTCCAAAGAAGCATAGGGTCTTTCTTTGGATAGCACTCAGAGGCAGATTAAACACCAAGGACAACAGGATGAACAAGCATTGGACGACCATCGCGCAACATAATGGGTGTGACATATGCCCAACAGTGGAGAGCATCGATCATATCGTCCTGAGATGCAAGCTGGCGGACAAAGTGTGGAGCAGGACGGGACTGCTTGTATCGGCCCTTGCGGCGCCTTCTTTGCAGGATTTCTTGTGCTGCCACCCTCCACCCGCTTCTTATGGGAGGCTCTGGAATATACTGTTCGCGGCAGGTGATGTTGGATTATGGAAGGTGAGGAATGCCCGGGTCTTCAATAATGACTGCTGGCATGCCACACGAACACTCCACGAGGTCTCTGATCTTCTTAGATTATGAAGCTTGCGAGCCCGAACGACGGAAGATCGCTCTACAATTAGAACCTGGGCCGATCACCTGGTAGCTTCCTAGAAGTATCACCACTCCTTTCCCCCCAGCCCATGTAACTATCTTTCATGGGCTTGGTGGTGGCCTAATGCACTCTCAGTGCACGCTTACACCACCTTCATGTAATCGGCCTTTGGCCGCTCGGGTTCTTACCCGTTTTGAATGCATAAGGTAGAAAATTATCTACCTTTTCTTTCAAAAAAAAACTTGTGACAAGTTTTCAAAATTTGAAAGCAACTTTCGAATTTTTAGGGTGAAATATCAGGGCAAACTTCCGGCTTTCGAAATTTTAGGGTGAAATATCAGGGCAAACTTCCGGTCAGGTAGAGTGAGAGATAGTGATTTTGACATCCACATCCACATCCCCCCAAACTCATCTCCTTCCTCCTGCTGCTGACCCAACCCAAAGCCGCTCCAAAATCTCTCCTCTAGCCCGCCACCGCCTGCCGTGCCGCACCTCGGCGCCGCCCACCGCCGACGCCTGAAACATCCGCGCCGCCGCCGTTTCCCCCCTTACCCTCGTCGCGCTCCCGCTGCCTCCCCCGCCCGCCCGGCAGTCCCCGGCCACTGATTTTCGAGGTATGAGCTCGCGGCTTTCTTTCCATCCACGATTTCTGGACCCGAATACCGGCGGAACTCACGCCCGGCTGTTTCGCAGGGCGCGATGCTGAGCCCGTGCGACCGCTTCCTCCACCGTGCTCCCGCGCCGCCGCCGCCGCCGCTCAATCCGCAGTCGGGCCTCGCGGCCTCGATGCCCGGCGCCAGCCGCAGGGACAAGGGCCTCGCGCTCCAGAGCAACGCGGTCTCAGCGCCGCCGGCGAGAACCGCCGAGGCTTGCCCCAATGCGGCGGTGGTGGTTCCACCCACCGTCGCCGGCACCACCGGACAGAGTGCTGCCGCGCAAAGGGGGAAGGGCAAGGGCAGGTTGTCCGGCTACGGCGGGTCCATCCCGGCAATGCTGTACGCGCTGGAGCGCGCCCGGGACGTCGGGGAGGCGCTGTGGCCGTGGAGGGACACCCTGAGCAGCCGGGAGAGGACCATCATCCTCAAGGAGCAGAAGGACTGGCGGCGGGCCATCGAGATCTTCGACTGGTTCCGCGGGCAGAGGCGCCACGAGGTCAATGTGATCCACTACAATGTCGTGCTCTGCGCGGTCGGGCGCGCCAGGAGATGGGACCTCGTCGCCGGCCTGTGGCACCAGATGCATTCCTGCGGCGTGGCGCCGGATAACACGACGTACGGTACGCTCATCGATGTGTACTGCAAAGGGGGCAGAGAGACGGCGGCGTTGCTGTGGCTCGGGGACATGTGCAAGCGCGGCTTGGTGCCTGACGAGGTCACCATGAGCACTGTCCTTCATGCCCATAAGAAGGCTGGAGAGTATGAGAAGGCAGAGCTGTTCTTTCAAAGATGGTCTTCTGAATCAGATACAGGGTTGGATGGGCATCTTTGCTATAGCTTGTACACCTACAACACCTTGATTGATACTTATGGAAAGGCTGGGCAGCTTGAGAAAGTGTCAGACATGTTCAACCAAATGTTGAGGGAAGGTGTCGCGCCGAGCATTATTACATTCAACACACTGATTCATGTCTGGGGTAAACACCATAGGATGGAGCAGGTGGCTTCTTTGGTGAGGATGATGGAGGAGTTTCAGTGCCCTCCTGACACCAGGACTTACAACACACTCATCTCACTATACAGAGAAAGTAATGAAATTGATGTTGCAGAGCACTACTTCTGTAAGATGAAAGCCGAAAAATTGGTGCCGGATGTTGTGAGCTGCCGCACGCTATTGTATGGGTACTGTACCAGGGGAATGGTCAGTAAAGCAGAAGCCCTTGTCAAAGAAATGGACGAGAGTGGCCTGGTGATCGATGAATACACACAGTCAGCTCTAACCAGGATGTATGTTAATGCTGGGATGCTTGAGCAGTCGTGGTGTTGGTTTGAGAGGTTCTGTAATCAGATGGACTCCGAGTGCTTTTCTGCAAACATTGATGCATTTGGGAAGAAAGGGTACATAAACCTCGCAGAAAAGGCTTTTATATGTTGCCTGGAGAGGAAGATGCTTAGCGTTTCTGTGTGCAATGTTATGATCAAAGCATATGGGTTAGCAGAGAAGCTTGATGAGGCCTGTGAGATAGCTGCTGGCATGTTGAGGTACGGCGTACTACCTGATTACTTGACTTACAGTTCTCTCATTCAACTCCTGTCAACTGCTAAACTGCCAGAGAAAGCTCTCTACTACTTGAGAAAGATGCAAGCAGCTAAAATGCCGATTGACTGTGTTCCATATTCTGTGGTGATTGACAGCTTTACTAAGCATGGGAATTTGCACATGGTTGAATGCCTATTTAGAGAAATGGTCACTTTGGGGGTCCACGCGGATGCATATGTTTACTCTATCTTAATTGATACATATGCTGAAGCTGGAAATGTCCAGCAAGCTGCAGCATATTTTGGTTTAGTGACAAAGGCTGGTTTATGTGAGAGTGCTTCGATCTATAATTCTTTGATCAAACTCTACACGAAAGCAGGGTATCTGGCAGAGGCCCAAAAGACATACAAGCTTCTGAAATCTTTAGATACTGACACCAACCTTTATGCATCCAACTGCATGATTGGCCTCTACAGTGACCATTGTATGGTGAACGAAGCACGTGAGCTTTTTGAGAATTTGAAGATTACGGGAAGTGCAAATGAATTTTCATATGCGATGATGGTGTGCTTGTACAAGAAAGTTGCTCGCTATGATGAAGCTCACAGGATCTCCAAGGAAATGCAAGCTTTAGGGCTTCTAACTCAAGCATTAAGTTATAATTCTGTGATTCAGATGTACGTATCTGGTGGGAAAATGGAGGAGGCTGTGAAAATATTTCAGAAGATGATGGCATCGAGCACACCACCAAATGATGTAACTTTCAAGGCACTAAAACCAATTCTAGTGAAAGAAGGAGTTTCAAATGGTGAGATTGCAAAATTAGAGTCTCTCAGAAGGTGTAACGCTCAAGATTGCTTGAATCAGTGGTACAGGGCACTAGCTCTGGTTGTAAGATCAGATGGGATTACCTCTCGACATACTATGGGTCACTCTTGTACAAGGATACATTCTTTTTACATTGACAGTTTCTAGAGTAGCAAGTCCAGAACTGATTTCAACTGATTGAGAATCTTTATTGATATGCCACCATGATGATCTATCTGCTGTACTGTAAGAAGAGCACAGATGTCATCCTCAAAATGAGAACCTGATTGTTCGACATGAATCCTGCTAGATCACTGCAGAAATACAACACCTCGCGGTGCCTTTCCAATGGTGTAAAGCTATAACTCCCAGATGATCTTCAAAAGATGCATCATGAATTTACGAGAATGGTCACTTGGACCGACGATCTGACCTTCAGTCTATGAATCGAAAGAGGAGAGCAATCTGGAACAGACTCAAATCAGAACTCAGTTGAGATAGAATTGTTTTGAGGGAGAGGTAAAGTGTGTTCTTGGCCGTAAACTAAGTTGCCCTCACAATAAATGTTGGTAGTACTTGTTCACAGATAAATAGAAACTTTGTTAATGACTTACTTTTGCTGCAACTTTTCTCTGTAGTTCCTTTTAACTTGTTTTACTTAATAGCCAGAATGAGCACCTCCACTTCTGACGTTTGACCATATGCCCTATCTGGACCAATACAACTGGATTCTGTAGTTGTTAGTACAGAGAATATGCTAATAAAATCCAATTTTCTTGATCAAGTATTAATGCTTTGTTGAAACTGCTCTAATTTTAATCGCAAGAAGTTAACCATTTACTAAGCATTCTTCCTCATCTGAAATATCACCACCTTCGTCTTCTGTTTACACGCATCAGAGGTTAAATTGCTAAAGTATATGTTGCTGTCTGACGTTTGCGGCAATACTATAATATCATCAGTTGGCAGTTTGGCCTGGTCTTGAATGTAAAGGTTGCTATACGATCTTCAGAATCTTCTTCAGTAACATTCTTTGCAGACTACAAGCCTAAAAACTCTTAGCCAATTTAACTACTATCCTAGCTGCTAAATTCAGTGCCTTAATTTCATCAGTCAACGTTTAAACATGACAATTTCTAACTTCGTCTGCAGTTCTGCACATAAATATGTCAGACATGACTTTAACTTTTCTTTTGTAGTTAAACAACTCTCGTCATGGTCTCGTAGTTTCCTTCTCTGTACTGTAATGTCATGAGACTGCAGTTGCCTAGTGTAACAGCGCACTAGAAGTCTAGAATTGAATTTGATGCAAGTTTCCTTTGCCAATTACACCCTTCTGCCTTTGTGATAAATGTCATCATTTAAAAATTGGTTCAATTATTTTCTTGTTTTAGTAGCATGACGAGAGAAAGCACAGACTCCATTTCTCACTATTTATAATGCCATTCTACCATGCGTTAATAATGATGAATAGTTTCTAAGATGAATGGTGATTGATAATGTGAGTGTGAAGTAATACAGTGTGCACATAATTTGCGCACTTCCTCTTTGGCATTAAATCTTCTTTGCTTTCCAATATCCCCTTTCATAATATCCTCACTTTTGTTTATAATGATTTTTTTAGCCAATATAAATGAGTGTATTCGGTTATCATCTTATACGAAAGTCAGTGTTGATATGCTCTTTCTATCAGATGGACTGATTGTGCTTTTTTTGATTTTGCTAGAAAAGTAACTGTGTGGGTTGTGAAAATGCTGCTTGCCTAATCTTAAGGAACGAAGATAACTGCCAAAGTACTGGAAGATCTTGGCCATTCGGGAGCTTCACCAGGTACAACTACCAATGTTTCACTAGTTACTTGGTTTGGGTTATGGGTACCTCAGTCAGCTAGTTGGTGTAGGCTGTGATTTCCTTCCGGAACAAAAGTGAGGCTCAGATAATCATTTGATTTGTCTTACGGGCTTAGTACAAAAAGGTATGGCATATTTGATACTACTATCTGTGCAGCTGCGACAAGCGGTTTACGAAGATCTTGCAATAATGGTGTTTAATTGCCATGTGTGGTATGCACATGGAACAGGGATACAATGTTGGAAAAAAAACACGACAACTCTGGTGCGCCTTTGATGAAGATTAAGGGATCCACACTGCTAGTGAGTTTGAGGCACCAGAGCCTGGAACCAAGTCTGTAATCTGGAAAAGTACAGTGATGCAATGCTGTGATGTTGATTTGTTGTTATCACTGATTATCGGTTACACTGCTTTAATGTATTATTATCAGTTTCTTGCTAGTACTCCCTCTGTTCCTAAATATTTGTCTTTTTAGTGATTTCAAATAGACTACCACATACGGATGTATATAGACATATTTTAGAGTGTAGATTCACTCATTTTGCTCCGTATGTAGTCACTTGTTGAAACCTCTAGAAAGACAAATATTTAGGAACGGAGGGAGTATTAGTCTTCAAAGTTGCATGTAAAATTTTGATGGAAGATGGAGTTCTGTAAATTTATGTATTCAGAATTTGATTGTCGACGAGCAGAACTTCAATTTATGTGTTTCGTGCTCCTAGAAATGATACATGAACTCCATTGTGTCCTTATTGAACACACTCATGCGTGAATCCGGAAACAAAAATTTGAAGTTTATGAAATGCATCAGCTCCTCATCCTAAGATGGTCGCGATAGTGTCACTTGCACAAAAAAGCCGCGCTTCTTTAGAATGAGTAACATATGTCTGCAATTCAAAATGTTTTGACAATGTAAACACTATCCACAACTCGAGCAGAAAAAAAAATAAAGGCAATCGAATTTTGAGTAGCAGCTTACTCATCATAATAAGCTGTAAATCCACCCACATTATTAATATTATTGAAACCGAGTTTGTGTTAACTCGCAAGGGAGAACCATAGATGCCCTGCTCAAACGACGCACAACTCAAGCAAAGCTAACTCCAGTTCAGGCAAAAGGGCACGACCAGTACTACAAATGAACGTCCACCATAGAGATACACCAAACTACCCAACACCGCCGGCAGCAGAAGACACCCACTAGAGCTCATCTTCAAAGTCTTCCTGGGAGGAAAAAGTAGACAGATACCCATCGTCTCGATGGTCACACCGTTGCACCGCCACCGGCAACCGCGCGTGAGGCTTCATCAGAGGCCAGCACCCGGCGGAATGCTGCACCGTAACAGACAAAGGCTTGATCAGATGAACTTAAACTATCCAACGATCCAACGATCTAAGCTACAAGCAAAAAGACTGAAATAGTGATCGATGGCGTATTTACTGTCCATAAGTTGACGAATGTGTTTGAGAAAACAGCAAGAGGCTAGCTTGTACCTCGAGTGCAGAAGCTCGTGTAGGGCATGACCTTCTCAATGCTATATTTACCCACATTGTTGACTCGGCCTGAATTAAGATCAACTGCGTACAACCCAGCCGGTGTTCTGAGGAAGATGACCCTAACCCCTTCCGCGAAACCAACCGCCCACACGTCCGACTCCGACATGTCCAAGAGGGCATGGGGAGGGAGCAACGGCTCGAGCTCGACGACCCTGCGTCGCGCCCATGCCGCGGCTCCTCTAGGACCAGCCTCCATTGACCATAGATAGAGTCTAGACTTGAGCACGGACGCAAACAGCAGCATGCCGTCCTCCGCGCCTATGAGGTCAAGGTGTGCCTCGTCCAGGCTCTCTGGCACGTTGATCACAGATAGTTGTTGCTCAGCAATGTCGTACTCCACGACACTGTCACACTCATAGCTGGGGACATAGACCTTGTTTCCCACCACAGCAGTGTGCCCTCCGTCGTCGATCTGCAAACCCGGGCTCCGAACAGAGATCTTGCGGCTCCACTCACTAGTCTCCGACGAGTAGGCAGTGGCGAGGGCAATGCCTCCTTCCTCCGCAGAGCCCACCAAGGCCACCAGGAAAGGGCCGCCGCCATGGCAGTCGAGGTGGTCGCACCGGTCTCTGGCGCAGAGCACCGTGGCATTGCAGTGTAGCACGCCCTCGTAGATGTCCTCCCAGTGCATGGTGCCGCGGCACTTGGGGAAGGCCTCGATCTCCCACAACTTGTTGGCGACGAGGTCGCAGGCGTCAAAGGGGAGTTCGTACGCGGGGGCGTAGAGTAGGACGAGGCCGTGCCGGGAGTCGAGGACCTGGCAGTCTGGGCGGTCCTGGGACGCCCGCCGGCGGAAGGTCGAAGTGGGGACGAAGCGGTTGCCGTTGCGGTACGCGTTGTGGAGGAAGCCCAGCATGGGCGGCGCCCCGTGGAACGCGCGGTAGCCGCGGGCGAAGCCGGGGTCGGAGAAGATGCCGCGCCAGCTCCTGCAGACGGCGGCGGCGCGGACGAGGCTCCTGGGGTCGTCCGCCGGCAGGCGCGTGAAGACCTCGCGCATGGCGTCGTCGACCAGCGCCGGCGGCCTCATCGCCATCGCCATGGGGGTGGCGAGCAGGGGGCGTGGAGGTCGCGAGGATTGCCCGTCGGCCGTCGGGGTCAGGGATGGGGGCGGAGTCGTGGCGACGGCCGAGTCGGGGCGACCTGGTTCTAGCCGTCAAGGCGTCTCTAATTGGGCCGGGCTGGCTTTGTACAGAACGTCTGGGCTGGGATGAATTCGGCTTCTTCGGTTAACCTGTCTTAAGCACTCTTGCCTAAAAAAAGAACTGTGTTAAGCACTCAAAATAAAAAAAAGGTTAACCTGTGTTTTTTTACACCTAAAAAAATCTGTGTTTTTTAACTAAAAACCTCCTCTTTATTCATTTATAATAAGTGTTGCATCGGTTACAAGAAGAGCTGTGATTGAAACCGGAGCTTCATTCATCCAAACACTAGAACCACAGAACCTTTTTAATCTAGCCAGTTCATGGGTCACCGAGTTAGCCTCTCTAGGACAATGCTCGAAAAAATATATGAGGAAATCCGCATGACATGTCATAACAGTCGTCAAAAATTGAAGCCGAAGCCCATGCAGAGTTTGCACCTTCTTTTGTTATGGTAATCAACTCCAGATTGTCAGAATTAACCACCAATTTGTTGCATCCAATGGATTGTGCCAAAGTTAGTCCAGACTTTAAAGCCTGAACCTCCACGGAAAGGAACATCTGAGCACCAATCTATACGACTATTTCCAGCAGCTATAAACTTTCTTGACTTGTCACAGATGATAGCACCCGTTGTACCTTTGAGCATCTCATCATCGAAGCCCACATAAATGTTTAGTTTCACATATCCACTTAGAGGAGGAACCCACCCCCCTCGTTTAATTGTTGCTCTAGGTTCAAAAAATCTTCCGATTCAGCCTTTTATCGTTTGATTTATTGCTACTCTTGGGGTGACTGATAAGATTATGCCTTATCTTTACTGTTTATCGTTTGGGCCAATTTATCGCTATGACAAGCGATTTATCGAGAATGTACAGATAAATCGGACCTATTCATAGCACTATGTTTGCAAAAACTATGTTTATTTGCGTTTTGTGGTCCTTGTTATGCAATATGTACCGTTGTCCTATCTTGCTTGTCATTGTATGAGGATTCAAAGGCTAGGAATAAAGGTAACACTTCTGTCTAATATTCTTTTGGTGTTGAATATAGCATATTTTAGTGTTGGGAACCTAAGATTTGCAAAAAAAAAACCGATTAATAGTTGACCGATAATATAGCATATTTAGCATGACGATACTTTGTTGTCATCTCTAATCGGAAAAAGGGAGGCCACTATAGCGCTAATGCTAGCGGTCAACTATTCGAGCTTCTTGTAGCGCGTCTGTATCGCTAAGAGTTTTTTTTTAATTCATATTTTTTTTTCAAATCACGTTCAGATTTCAAATTCGTGATTTTTTAAAAAAAATCATGATTTTTAAATATTTTCAAATTCATGAACTATTTCCAAATTCATGAACATATTCTCACTGAAATTTTCAAATCTCGTACTGAACAATTTCAAGAATTTATAAAACGTGAACAATTTTCAAATCTTGTCCACTGAACAATTTTCAAATTCAGGAACATATTTCACTGGACATTTTTTCAAATCCCGTTCCCCGAATAAGTTTCAGATTCACGTACATTTTTCACTAAACAATTTTTTATTTGAAACAAGCGAACGATTCTTAAGTCCTTCAACAAAGTTACAAACATTTTTAAATCTCGTTCAGAGGATAATTTTTGAATTCCTGAACAATTTTTTAAAAGCATGAACAAATTTAAAATTAGAATATTTTCTGAAAAAGTGAATAAAATTTGTAATTTCAAACAAATTTTGAAGACTTTGAACTTTTTCGAAATTTGTGAATATTTCAAAAATAAAAAAGAGAAGAATAGAAAAAAAAATGGAAAAATCTTCTCATACATGGATACATTCTTTTTACATTGGCAGTTTCCAGAGAAGTAAGTTCAGATCTGATTTTAACAGATTCAAAATCTTTATTGATATGCCAACATGATGATCTCTCTGCTCTACCGTAAGAAGAGCACACATGTCATCCTCAAAATGAGAACCTAATTGTTTCAACATGGACCCTGCTAGATCACTGCAGAAATGCAACACTTTTGGCGCCTTTCCAATGGTGTGAACTTTTATTTGCTGTACCAGATAAAAGCTTAACTCTCAGAGATATCATATAACTCCCAGAGGTTTTTCTTGAAAAGATGCATCATTAATTTACGAGAATGGTCGATCGGACCAATGATCTGCTGTTCAGTCTATGGATCGAAAGAGGAAAGCAATCTGTGGAACAGACCCAAATCGGAACTCAGTTGAGATAGAATTGGTTTGAGGGAGAGGTAAAGTGTGCTTTTGACCGTAAACAAAGTCGCCCTCACAAAAAAAATATTGGTAGTACTTGTTTACAGATTACTAGAAACTTTGTTAATGGCCTACTTCTGTTGCAAATCATCTATGTAGTTTCTTTGAACTTGTTTTAATAGCCAGAAGATGCACCTCCACTTCTGACGTTGGACCATATGCACTATCTGAACCAATACAACTTGATTCTGTGTAGTTATTGGGTACAGAGAATATGCTGATAAAAGCCAATTTCCTTGATCAATTACCAATGCTTTGTTGAAACTGCTCAAATTTTTAATCGCAAGTAGTTAGGCATTTTACTAAGTGCTCTTCCTCATCTGAAATGTCACCACCTTTATCTTCTGGTTACACACATCAGAGGTTAAATCACTGCAGTATAATTTCGCTGTCTGAAGTTTGCTGCAATACTATAATATCAGCAGTTCACAGTTTGACCCGGTCTTGAATGTGAAGGGTGCCATCATTATCTTCAGAATCTTCTTCAGCAACATTCTTATATAATTTATAACTTCTTCTGCAGCTCTGCACATAAAGATATCGACACGGCTGTAACTTCTCTTCTTCTGTAGTTAAACAACTCTCGTCATGGTCCTAGCAGTTTACTTCTCTGTAATTTTTTTTTGCGAGTTACTTCTCTGTAATGTAGTGTAATGAGGCTGCAGTTGCCTAGTCAAACGGGGCACTAGATAGAAGTCTACTAGGACTGAGTTTGATGATGCAACTTTCCTTTGCCAATTATACCCTGCCGCCTTTGTGATAATTGTCGTCATTTAAAAATTGGTTCAATTGTTGTCTTGTTTTTGGTAGCATGATCAGAGGCAGCAAATTAAGAAAAATGTGATTCATTTCTCACTACTTATAATGCCATTCTACCATCCAACAACAAGTATGTGTAGTTTCTAAGATGAATGGTGATTAAGAATGTGAGTGTGCGATAATATCGTATCCAACATAATTTGTGCACTTCCTCTTTGGCTTTGCATCTTCTTTGCTTCCCAATTTTTCCTTGTATAATACCCTCACCTATGTTTAGAATGATGTTTGGCCAATATAAATGGGTGTGTTGGGTTATCATCTGATACGAAAATCAGCGTTGATATGCTCTTTCTATCGGATGGACTGATTGTGCTTCTTTTGTTTTTGCTAGAAAAGTAACTGCGGAGGTTGGGAAAATGTTGATTGCCCAACCTTGAGGAAAAAGAGCCATTGCCAAAGTACTGGAAGATTTTTCGCCATTCAGGTGCTTCACCAGGTACAACCACTCATGTTTTTATTTTGTCACTAGTAGATTGGTTTGGATCTGGGTTCCTCAGTAGGCTAGATGGTGTAGGCCATGATCTATTTTCTGAAGAAGAGTGGGTCTCAATCATCTGATTACTTCTCGGCTTACTACAACACAAGGTACGACATTTTACGCCATCTGAGCAGCTGCAACAGGCGGTTTTATGGAGATCTTACAGTAATGGTGTTTAATGGTCATGTATGGGATGGACATGGAACAGGAATACAGTGTTGAGGAAAAACCACGACGACTCCGGTGCGCCACCAATGAAGGTTAATGGATTCACACTACACTGGTGAGTTTGAGGCACCAGAGCCTGCAATGCAATGCTGTGATGTTGATGTGTTGTTGTTATCACTGGTTACACTGCTTTCTTGTACTATTAGCAGTTTCTTGCTACTCCCTCCGTTCCCTTTTATAAGTTGTTTCAGACAATTGAAATTTGGCTGTTTTGCATACTCCTAAAACACGAAGACAGAAGTTTTTTTTTTCCCGAAAAGGAGGATGACCCCCGACACCGGAGACACAAAGACAGAGGTAGCAGATACAAAGAGAGCTCTTGTTCTTGTAAATAACCCTAACCAAACCATCCAACGCAGCCATCAGCAGCAGCTCATCTTCAAAGTCTTTCTGGGAGGCAAAAGTAGAGAGATCCATCTTTCTTGACGCCATTTGGTTACATCATCGTACCACCAGCAACTGCGTGTGGGGCTTCATCGGAGCCCGGCAACCGGCCCCATGTTGCACCGTAACAAAGGATTGATCAGATAACATGACGAACAAAACAGGGAAAGGAGCGCACTTTGCCCCCTCAAAATCATTTCATCTTTAGCTGTCCATATCAACCAAACTATCGACGCGTTTGGTTCGGCCCGGGTAACGTATTCACTTTGCCGTAAACAAGACCCGCTGCTTCCGATTAATTTTTCGCAATACGCTGTTTGTTTGGTTGATGCGACCAGAGTCCTGATTTTCTAATCACCTCTGTATCGAGCGGTTTTGATTTTCTGAAACGCTGTATCGGAAAGCGCTGTTACGGAAAAAGTTGGCAGCGAAACAAACGCTAGCTGTGGTTTCGCAAATCACTCTAATCGGAAGCCGCGCATTTTTGGCCGAACCAAACACGTCGTATATATAGAAGATGTAACGCATCTGCGATTGGAGGTACACAACAACGAAAACTGCTAAGGGGTCCTGATTAGCAAAGCTTTGACTTAAGTTAACTAACTCTTGAGCATAACCAGCAAAAACCATATATACTAGAGCATCCAAACAAAAACATACAGGATAAAGCCCCTACTACACATTCACCATTGAGTTCTCTGGTCAGCTGCCTACTTAATCAGCACCAACTACTCTTTCTTTCCTCTGGCTTGTATCAACATCAAAAGACGGCATGACAGGAAAAATAACAGACTAATCGTGGTTGCCTACAATAAGCCAACTCTGCGGCATGACTCAACGTCAGAATAATGTAGCAGTACTGCATATCTAGAGACAGAAAACCAGAGAAGGCGAGCACCTGGATACAAATATATATCTACCTAAGCAGAAAATGAGAAGAATAAAGCAACATATTCATCAACTTATTTGGGCACTCTTGAACTTATTAAACTACTCAACAATGTAAGCCACAAGCAAAAACACTGAAATTCTAGTCAATGGCATGTTTAGCATTCATATCTTGGTGCACGTGTTTGAAAAAACAGTACGAGATAATCTTTATGTACCTCCAATGCAGAACCTTGTGTAGGGCATGACCTTTTCAATGCTAAATTCACCCATCTTGTTGGCTCGGCCTGAATTAAGCTCAACTGCGTACAACCCAGCCGGAGTTCTGAGGAAGATTACCCTAACTCCTTCAGCAAAACCAACCGTCCACACATCCGAGCTCGACATGTCCAAGAGGGCACGAGGAGGGAGCAACGGCTCGAGCTCGACGACCCTGCGCCGTGCCCATGCCGCAGCTCCTCTAGGACCAGCCTCCATTGACCATAGATAGAGTCTAGGCTTGCGCACTGACGCAAACAGCAGCATGCCATCCTCCACACCCAGGAGGTCAAGGTATCCCTGGTCCAGGATCTCTGGCGCCTTGATCACAGACAGTTGTTGCTCACGAATGCTGTACTCCACGACACTGTCACCCTCATAATTGGGGACATAGACCTTATTATTTCCCACCACAGCAGTGCGCCCTCCGGTATCGATTTGAAGACCCGGGGTCTGAACGGAGATCATGTCGCTCCACTGACGAGTCTCCGACGAGTAGACAGTGGCGAGGGTAATGCTTCCTTCATCCGCAGAGCCCACCAGGGCCACGAGGAAAGGGCCACCATGGCAGTCGAGGTGGTCACATCGGTCTATGGCGCAGAACACCGTGGCATTACAGTGTATGCTGCCGTTGTAATAGTCGTCGGGGTCGTCGCCTGGCCAGTGCATGATGTCGTGGCACTTGGGGTCGTCGTCGATCTCCCGCCAGTTGTCGGTGACGAGGTCGCAGACATCAAACGGGGCATGGTACCCAGGGGCGTAGAGGAGGGTGAGGCCGTGCCGGGAATCAAGAACGTGGCAGTCCCGGTGGTCATGGGATGCCGGCCGGCGGAAGGTCGAGGTGGAGACAAAGCGGTTGCCCCTGCGGTATTCGTTGTGGAGGAAGCCCAGCATGGGCGGCGCCCCGTGGAGAGCGCGGTAGCCGCGGGCGAAGCCGGGGTCGGAGAGGATGGCGCGCCAGCCCCTGCAGACGGCGGCGGCGCGGATGAGGCTCCTGGGGTCGTCCGCCAGCAGGCGCATGAAGACCGCGCGCATGGCATCGTCAACCAGCGCCGGCGGACTCAGCGGCATCGCCATGGGGGTGATGACCTTTTAATGCCCTGTTCATCATGCACCTTGTTGACTAGTCTGTATGTACCTCCAGTGCAGAACCTCGCGTAGGGCATGACCTTTTCAATGCTAAATTCACCCACCTTGTTGGCTCGGCCTGAATTAAGCTCAACTGCATAACACCCAGCCGGTGTTCTGAGGAAGATGACCCTAACTCCTTCCGCGAAACCAACCGTCCACACGTCCGAGCTCGACATGTCCAAGAGGGCACGACGAGGGAGCAACGGCTCAAGCTCAACGACCCTGTGTCGCGCCCATGCCGCAGCTCCTCTAGGACCAGCCTCCATTGACAATAGATAGAGTCTAGGCTTGAGCACGGACGCAAACAGCAGCATGCCGTCCTCCACACCGATGAGGTAAAGGAATCCTTGGCCCAGGCTCTCTGGCACATTGATCACAGATAGTTGTTGCTCACGAATGTTGAACTCCACGACACTGTCACACTCATAACTGGGGACATAGACCATATCTCCCACCACAGCAGTGTGCCCTCCGTCATCGATGCGCAAACCAGGACTCTGAACAGAGATCATGTGGCTCCACTGACGAGTCTCCGACGAGTAGACAGTGGCGAGGGCAATGCCTCCTTCCTCCACAGAGCCCACCAAGGCCACGAGGAAAGGGCCGCCATGGCAGTCGAGGTGGTCACACCGATCTTTGGCGCAGAGCACCGTGGCATTACAGCGCATCCCAGTCCCGCTGAAGAAGTCGTCGGGGCCGTCGCCCGGCCAGTGCATGATGTCGCGGCACTTGGGGTCGTCGTCGATGTCCCACCAGTCGCCGGTGACGAGGTCGCGGGCTTCAAGAGGGGGGTCGTATGCAGGAGCGTAGAGGAGGACGAGGCCGTGCCGGGAGTCGAGGACCTGGCAGTCTGGGCGGTCCTGCGACGCCCGCCGGCGGAAGGTCGAAGTGGGGACGAAGCGGTTGCCCCTGCGGTACTCGTTGTGGAGGAAGCCGAGCATGGGCGGCGCCCCGTGGAGCGCGCGGTAGCCGTGGGCGAAGCCGGGGTCGGAGAGGATGGCGCGCCAGCTCCTGCAGACGGCGGCGGCGCGGACGAGGCTCCTCGGGTCGTCCGCCGGCAGGCGCGTGAAGACCGCGCGCATGGCGTCGTCGACCGGCGCCGGCGGCCTCATCGCCATGGGGGTGGCGGGCGCCGAGCGAGCAGGGGGGGCGTGGAGATCGGGATGATGGCCCGTCGGCCGTCGGGAGTTGGGGAGGGATGGGGAAAAAGATGCGGTTGCGGCGGCTTAGCAGTCCAGTCCAGACATCTCTAATTGGGCCGGGAGGGCTTGTACTCAACATCTGGGCCGGGATGAATTCGGCTTCTTCGGTTTAACCTGTTAAGAAAATCACCAAAAAAAAAACCTGTTAAGAAAAAGGGTTTCCCCGCTTTGTATTACAAAGCAACCATCGATACAACTAATGATAGGTGCTGGGGCGAAAGCAGCACAATCAGGCCCAAAAGGAAAGAAAGAGAAAAAAGAAAAGAAACAAATGCCGATAACGGCGGATCGACAAAAACGACGAAGCCTCGCGACCGCTGCGTCCACCAGAAATCACCCCCCAAGCTCCGAGACTCCGAAGCGCCGGTACCCATCACCACCTTCAAGAAGGGACGCGACGATGACGACGCTGCTGCCAAGGGTTTCCCCCAGTACGCGGTGAGGAGAGAGGAAGGGTAGCCCCGACGCCCTCCAGGAAGGTCCGCTGGTACCCTCAGGCGCCACCGCGTCGGTGTCGGCCAAGCCAACAGGGATTTCTCCCGATCCCATCCTCCACCTCAGGCACTCCGGAGCTCGCCACCAAACCGACCACCACCCTGCGCCAACAAGGACACGAAGCTTCCCACACCGTCTCACCACGGCACCGCGAAGATGGCTTGCACAACAAAGAAGGGGAGCCGGGACTAGGGCAGCAGCACCGTCAGCATACTGGAGGGCCCCACCTCCACCGTCCACGACGGTAGCCGACCGGACGACAAAGCAGGAGCCTATCGGACCCGTGGCCCCACAGGCCCAGCCGGGCCCTTAGAGGCCCGGACAGCTCCCGGCTCCGCGCCTCAGCTGGCACGCCGCCGGCGTTGCTGCGCCCCGTCCGAGCTGCTTCGCCTCCTCACCACACAGACGACGACGAAGCCATGCCGGGGGCCGGCCCGCAAGGACCCAGATGGGGCCCGCAGGCCCCGATCTGGGTCGGGGGCGCGCCACCGGCCAACCTGCGCCACCACGCGTCACGCCGCCAAGGAGCCGCACCACCACCGCGCGTGCCGCCGGCCACCATAGCCAGGACGTCGGGTCGTTATCAAGCCGAGGAGCATCGCCGCCGCCCCCATGCCTTGGGCAAGGGCCGCGCCCGCGGGGACAGGAAGGCCCCGCCGCTGCCAACACCACCCGTCCAGCGCCGAGGGCGCCCGTCGGTGGTGGCAGGGAAGGGAGGAGAAACGGGGGCGGCCGAAGGGGGGGCAGGGCTCGCGCCGCCCCGGCCACCTCCCGAGGAGGCGGCATGGAGCGGATTCGGGGGAAGGGAGAGGGGGAGGGGGCGGGGACGGCCGGCGGCCAGCGGTGGTGGCGGGGCCTAGGAAGGTCGGCGGTGGGGGAGGGAGGGAGGAACCCTAGAGCGGGGGGAGGAGCGGGACTAGGTGAGCCTCTAGCTCTGTAGGTTGTTGTACAAGATCAACTCGAGTGTAGTTGTAGTTCTCTTCCTATAAATAATGAAGGGATGCTAATTGCTTCAATGTTTCATAGAAGCTGGCCGACCTCAAGTTCAAATCACCACCATATCTTTCGGTGACCATGGTAGGACTAGATATGGGAGGCATCGGAGAAGTGCTAATTCTTACTCGGAGCCAAGGAGCATGGGGCAGCCGCCACAACTGAAAAAGAGCCACTGGAGGAGTAGCTGCTTCTCAACCAGCCTAGAGCCTCGGTTTAACCTGTTAAACTAACAATTTCTTGCGTGCGAGCAGGAGCGGCAGCAGCCAGACGAACGTTTGTCATAGCAAGGAGAAAAGTGCTCCCCTCTCGCTAGGGTTTGGCTCCTCTCGGCGGCGGCGATCTCTCGCGCCACCGTAGAGACCTTTGCTCCTGAAAGTGCGTTATATCGACTAGAGGGGGGGGGGTGAATAGGCGATTTTTATGAATTCTTCACTGAGGAATTTGCCGGTGAGGAAATTCCTTAGCGAAGAACTACTTGCAGCGGAATAAGTACTCAGAAGTAAGCATAGCAGAATACATGCATGGTCATCATGATGAAATGAAGACAATCAAAGAGTACAGAAAGCATAAACACAGGATGGCACAAGATGAAGACAAACAGACTGAAGAAATTGAACTGAGGAAATTGAGAAAGTCTTCAGTCAAGGTCTTCAAACACAGATATGAACAAACAGTTAACACAGTAATGAGGAAATGAATAGGTTGAGGAAATGGAACCAGTTAGGTTGGTGAAGACAATGATTTGGTAGACCAGTTCCAACTGCTGTCTCAGTTGTACGTCTGGTTGGAGCGGCTGAGTATTTAAACTCGAGGACACACAGTCCCGGACACCCAGTCTCTGAGCATGCAGCTCAGGACACCAAGTCCTCACCGTATTCTCCTTGAACTAAGGTCACACAGACCTCGTCCAATCACTCGTGGTAAGTCTTCAGGCGACTTCCAAACCTTCACAGACTTGGTCACTCGGCGATCCACAATTCCTCTTGGATGCTCTAGACCATGACGCCTAACCGTCTGGAAGAGGCACAGTCTTCAAAGGTAACAAGCGTCGGATCCACTCAGGATCAATTTCTTCAGTGATGCTCAATCACTTTGGGTTTGTAGGTGTTTGGGTTTGGGTTTTTCCTCACTCGATGATTTTCGCTCAAAGTCCTCGGAGGATGGGTTGCTCTCAAATGACAAGTGTCAAGTTCTCTCGGAGCAGCCAACCAGCTAGTGGTTGTAGGGGGCGGCTATTTATAGCCTAGGGAGCAGCCCGACATGATAAGACATAAATGCCCTTCAATAATATGACCGTTAGGTGGATAAGATATTTTGGGGACAGCTGGCGCGCAGCACAGCAACGGTCGGAAATTTGACTCTCAAATTCCTCAGGGCTATCATGTTCCTCACTGTGTAGGCAATCCGCACTGGCGAATTTCTAACTCCTCAGTCAGAACAAAATCCTCAGCGACCAGAAGAACTTCGTCTCTGTCACTGATGAAATTGACTGAACTGTATGAGATTTCCAAAGGCTTCACTCGAAGGGATTGGTAGGTGTAGGATTTTGAGTTGAGCATCACATGGAAATTTTTCCTTAGTATTTCCTCGACCCCCTTTAACAGTACGGTGTTTCCTATGACTCAAGAAAGAGAAAAATGAAACTACGAAAACAAAAGTCTTCACGCTTCATGTTCCTCAAATGAATACCAAGTCTTCAAGGTCACACCAATTTTTTTCACTTTCAAAGTCTTCAGAAAGTCTTCAGAATATCAAAGTCTTCAGTCGAAGAACTTCATTTTTAGGGGTCGACTTTCTCTGTAAATATCAAACTCCTCATAGACTTATAGACCTGTGTACACTCATAAACACATTAGTCCCTTAACCTATAAGTCTTCAATACACCAAAATCACTAAGGGGCACTAGATGCACTTACAATCTCCCCCTTTTTGGTGATTGATGACAATATAGGTTAAGTTTTCAACGGGGATAAACATATAAAGTGTAAATACTGATTTTGAGGAATTTGATTGCAAGATATAGAAGAACTCCCCCTGAAGATGTGCATAGTGAGGAATTTGCTTTTGAGGCAATGCACACTTGAAGAGTTGAATCATGGAGATCTCCCCCTATATCTTGTAATTCATACACGCATTTGATACATAATATGACGAATTTGAAATGCATGATGAAATATGGTGCCTGATGCCATTCAGCATGCGTGCAATAATATTAATGAGGAATAAGCATGCGGAAAAATGCATCCAAAGTATCAGAGCTAGTGCAACAAAAGAACGAGAGTTGTAACTTAGCAAAAAAATGATATATGCCCATATAATAGACCGGCTTGAAGACTAACTCAAATTTCTCCCCCTTTGTCATCAAATGACCAAAAGGATCGAAACTGAGGACTAACGCCCCTGAAGAATATCAAGTTGATGGAGGAGCGCCAGCGTTGTCGGGGTCGGTTGTCGTAGTAGGGCCTGCCGCAGTGTCGTCCAAATCTTCATTTTCATCAGTGTCTCGCGATGAAGAATAAGAGCTGGCCACCACTGGAGGAACCTTGACCCTCTTGAATTTCTTCGGCGGAGGTGCAGACCAGTCAAATTCTTCCTTAAGACCCATAGTCTTCAGTTCTTCAGCGCTATAGACATGAGAAAGAACAGCCCAGGTGCGGTTGAATGTTTCATGAAGGTAGTACTGGTTTTTCTTCACTGCATTGTGTGTTGATGTCATGTTGTGAAGAATTGAACCAAACTGACGCTTGACCCATTTATGATTGCGATCAACCTTTTGATGAAGACTGAGGAGTAACTCACGATCAGTCATCACCCTGGGTGCTGTAGCTTGAGGATTTTGCTTGGCTGAGGTATTTGCGGCAGAGTCATGTGTGGCAGAGTCATCATTGGTGGAGTAAGATGCTGCTTTATAGAATTGACCATCCAATGGACGAATGCCTTCATCTATCACAGCAGTGGCCTTGCCTTTGTCATCGGCTGAGGAAACTGTCCGTTTGAGGACTTCAATTGGAGGCAAGTAGCTGCAGTGGTTCAGAGTATCAGCTTTGTAATTGAGTGAAGACCTTGCCCTGATGAACCTCATAATCCAAGGCGCATAAGGCTTCAGCTCAAATGTTGACATAGCAATGTTCGCCAGAGTCCTCATGAAGAAATCATAGAAGTTAATGGGAACGCCATGAATAATGTTGAAAAGCATATTCTTTATGATGCCAACGACTTCTTCATCATTTGAGTCGTGGCCTTTGATAGGACTCATTGTCTTCGTCAGAATCCGATAGACAGTCCGAGGCACATATAGTAATTCCTTGACGAGGAATTTGGTTCGTGGGGCCTGACCTGGCTTCAATGGCTTCATTAGCACTTGCATATAGTGATTTGTCAGTTCAGGGTCACTGTAGATGCAACGTGCGTTGTCAAGGGGAGGACTGAGAGGAAGGACACGAAGCAATTCAGTTGCTGGTGCCTTGTAGTGAGTGTTTTCAGACATCCAGTCCAACACCCATGAGTTAACATCTTCAGAGTTGCCTGTGATATGCAGTGTCGCGTAGAACTAAAGAATGAGTTCTTCATTCCAATCACAGATGTCAGTGCAGAAATTCAGAAGTCCTGCATCGTGAAGAACACTAAGGACTGGCTCGAAGCACGGCAGAGATTCCATGTCCACATGAGGAATATGTGCATGATCGAAGATTTTGTCCTTGTTGAATAGCATAGAGGAATAGAAATTTGCTTGGCTGGCAGTCCAGAAACACCTCTTCCTTATGCGAGCAGAGTCATAAGGATTGTAATCAGTGAAGAAAACATGCTCGCCATAGAAGTCTTCAGCCTTGAACTTCTGTTTACTTGAGAACGGATTCTTCGGCTTTGGCAGAGGGGTGTCAGTGAGTTGCATCACCACCTCAGGAATCACGAGCTCAGGTTCTTCAGGCTGAGGAATTTCTGGTTCCTCTTCATGTGCAGTCTGAGGACCAGCAGCAGCAGCAGGTTCTTCAGCACTAGCGGCTGGAATTTCTTCATGCACAGAGCCCAGTTGAACTGTTGGTGCAGGGGACTGAGGAATTTGTTGGATTGGGGTGAAGAGTGGTGAATTTGGATGCTGACTATCCCAGAAGTCATCATCCATCACTGGCGTTGTGCTTCCAATATCCACATCTTCATCTTCAATTTCCTCAACACCAGCCTCTTCAGCTGTGAACTGAGGCATAGGTGAGGAAATGATTGGCGTTGAGGGGATAGCATCCACCTCAATTTCTTCATCAATCTGCTCTGACGAAGCAGCAGAATGATTTTCTTCATCAGATCCACTTGGGATCACATAGTCTTCACCAAAAGGAACAAGGTCCTTTGATGGAATTGAGGAAATAGGAACAACATCAATTGGATTTTCAAATGAGCTGGTCATTGGCTTCATTTTCTTCGCAGGCGAAGAATTTGACGCAGCTGATGCCTTCCTTTTCTTCACTGCAGCTTGCTCTGCAGCCTTGGTCTTCTTCATATCAGAGGCAGATGGAAGAATTGGAGTTGGTGTTGGCGCAGGAGGAGCTGAGGAATCAGGTTGAATTTCCTCAGGCGCAACTGATGCAGTTGCCCTGATCTCTTCAGTTTCTTCAGGCGCACCACTAGTGGATGCCCTGGCAATTTCTTCAGTGGCTGGAATTGAGTCATCAGCCCTGGAACTAGCATTGTCATCAGCAGGCTGAAGGTCATCGGCCGTGCTGGCATGTTCTTCAGCAGGCTGAGCAGAGGCTGCAACCTGAGGAATTTCCTGTTGCGTTGGGGCTGCAACATTTGTGAAATTCTTCGTCAGGTTGACGAATCTGACCTTGGCTCCCTGCCAATTAGCATAATAGGCATCAAAGTCTTTGCCGAGGTCTTGAATTTCAGTCTGAACCTTGAGAAGTTCCTCAGTTGTCATTCTGACAACATTTTTCTTCAGGAGCTTCTCCTTTCTGTATTGAGCTTTCTTGATCTGCCTGGCCTTCTCATATTTCCATTTCTCTTCAGCGATGAAATGGGTCAGCATGTGACTTTGACCAGCAGTCAGATGAAGATCAGGCATGGGGGTGTTAGGGTCCTTGTGCCAGAGATCAATGTAGTCGAGGATTTTCTTCGGATCCAAAAGCAGTGGCACTGCTGTGCCTTTGGCTCTAGCGGCCTTTGCTTGTCGATCTCTGATGATTTCTGCAAGTTCATCATCAGAGGCTTCATCATCAGATGGCACATGGAATGCGACCTGTTTCTTCTTCGGACTTGGCCGAGGACCACGTCCGGCAGTGGCCTTGGTCTTCAACAGTGTGGGACCTGATGAGGAAATAGGTGCAGCTGAGGAACTTGCTGAGACACCAGAGGCAATCGAGAAACCAGCAATCCTTTGACACATGGCCAGATGCACAGGTGCTGAGGACTTTGAAGGAGCAGGAGCAACATGAGGGATTTGCCGTGAGGGCATTGCTGAGGAAATTGGCCGTGAGGGCGCTGTTGGTGAAGCACTTGGCTTACGAGCAGGCTTCTTTGGCATAGATTTCCTCGTTTTGACAGAGGCCTCAGTAGCAGTAGCAGTGGCAGAATCCTCATTGAATTTCTTCACTGCTTCCTTGGCTTGTCGTGCCAATTTAGCTTGGCGCTTGGCCCATTCTTCAGGAAAGTCCTCACCACGCTTGATGAGAACCTAGTGATTCAGCAGCAGACATTTGTACCTGTGAACAGAGTATAGTTGCGAGGAATTTGGAGAGGTCATATGCGTTCTCAGAAGGTTTTTCAAAAAGAACAAGTTTTGAGGATTTTGACCAGATGTGCCTTGAAGAATTTCACTAAGCGTTCTTTGTCTTAGGTTCCAGAGTTGTATAGATCGAGGATCCACACAATTGAGGAATCTTGAAGAAAAATCATTGCTTAGAGAAACGAATCAAGAGCATATGACGTGTGAGGTGTTCATATGTGTGAAGATTTGAAGAATAAACACCTTTGAAGATTTTCAGGAAAGCTTGAGAATCAAAGCGAGTAATAAAAGTAACTTTTAATTACCCGAAGTGAAGAACACGACGAACTGAGAGGAACAGATGGGAAGTTCGTCAGGTTAGATCTTCCTTGCCCTAACTTGGCGGAGGAAGACAGCTACGGCGGCGACGGAGTGAGGATTTCCGCAACCGGCGCGAGTACGACGGCGACGAGGTCGAGGCAGTGAAGCTCTTCCTCACCGGCGATGATGGAGTAGCGGTGGCGCTAGGGTTTGAGGAGCTCGAGCGGGAGAGAGAATGGTCGAGCGGAGTAAAAGAAGTGAGGAAGGGAAGAGGGGTATTTATAGATATGGTGAAAAACTGTTCGCCCGAAGATTTGGGACGAACGTGCCCCTGCCCTTTCTCCTTCACATGACATGTGTCACCCACGTATTGTGTAGTTGAGATCGTGTACGATCGTGGGTGAGTAGAATAATGCATCGTGGGATGCGGAACGGTTTGAGCGGTAAAAACGAAAGTTTGGATAAGATCAGTTTTAAAATTCCGTTCGCAATTTCTTCAGCTGACAAGGACACAGTGAAGATTTTGAACGAGTTTCAAATAGAACGCACATGAAGAATTTTTGAATAGATTGGGTTGAGTATAGCATAGAGGGGGAAGGGTCCGATCACATTCACTTAGCAGAAAACGCAACATGAAGAAATAGCCATAAGTGAATGCTGTAGAGGACATAAACTCATATATATATATCTAGCCAATGAAGAAAAACGACGGAAACTATGAAGATTTTGCAAAGTTGAAGAATTTGAAAAACTGAGGAAAAACTCAAATTTGAAGATTTTCAACTTTGGTGGTGGCGTGACCCACCGTATAAGAATGATGATTTCAGACACCGCGTACAATTGTCGTAGGGTTCTGAGAATCAAATTCTTCATTAATTTCTTCACACTTAGAGTGTTATTCTTCATTGATTGAAGAAAAACGTTTCTTCATGTGTTGCACATCTAAGTCATCAATTTTGCATAAGTGTCAGGATGTGTGTCCTTTTCAAAGAACATTCGAAGATTCTAAGATATTTAGCTCACACCGCAACTTGCTAAATCTCTTCTCATCCAAGGGCTTAGTGAAGATATCAGCTAGCTGTTCTTTAGTCTTCACGTGCTCGATGGAGATATCGCCCTTCAACACATGATCACGAAGAAAATGATGACGAATCTGAATGTGCTTTGTCTTCGAGTGCTGAACTGGGTTGTGAGCAATCTTGATGGCACTCTCATTGTCACAGTAGAGAGGCACATTCTTCACGTTGACGCCGTAGTCCTTGAGCGTTTGCTTCATCCATAGTAGTTGAGCACAGCAAGAGCCAGCAGTAATGTATTCAGCTTCCGCAGTAGATAGTGATACGCAGTTCTGTTTCTTCGAGGACCAACAGAACAAAGATCGTCCGAGGAAATGACAAGTGCCAGATGTTGACTTGCGGTCCACACGATCACCAGCATAGTCAGAGTCAGAATATCCAATGAGATCAAAAGCAGAGCCCTTGGGATACCATAATCCTAGTGTTGGTGTGTGAGCTAGATATCGAAGAATATGTTTCACAGCCTTATGGTGTGATTCCTTCGGTGCAGCTTGAAATCGGGCACACATGCAAACACTAAGCATTATATCTGGCCTAGATGCACATAAGTACAATAAAGAACCAATCATGGAGCGGTATACCTTGTGATCAAAGTCAATACCATTTTCATCAGTGCATAGATGGCCATTTGTGGGCATAGGAATTTTGACTCCTTTGCAATCTTGCATGCCGAATTTCCTCAGTACATCTTTGAGGTATTTCTCCTGAGATATGAATATGCCATTGCGCTGTTGACGAATTTGAAGACCTAAGAAGAATTTCAACTCTCCCATCATAGACATTTGATATTCTTCACTCATCATATAGGCAAATTCATCACTATAACGTTGGTCAGTACAGCCAAAGATAATATCATCAACGTATATTTGGCACACAAACAGTTCACCATCATAAGATTTAGTAAAAAGAGTAGGGTCGAGTGAACCGTGTGTGAAGCCATTCTTCACGAAGAATTCCTTCAATGTATCATACCACGCCCGAGGGGCTTGCTTGAGGCCATAGAGAGCCTTGTTGAGTCTGAAGACTTTGTCAGGATTCTTTGGATCTTCAAAACCTGGGGGTTGAGCAACATATACTTCTTCCTCAAGCTTACCATTGAGGAATGCACTTTTCACATCCATTTGATATAAAATGATATCATGATGGTTAGCATAAGCAAGTAATATGCGAATAGCCTCAAGTCTAGCAACAGGTGCAAAAGTTTCATCGAAATCAATTCCTTCAACCTGTGTGTAGCCTTGAGCTACAAGTCGTGCCTTATTCCTCACCACAAGGCCATTTTCATCTTGCTTGTTGCGGTAGATCCACTTTGTGCCAATGATATTATGCTTGCAAGGATCTGGACGTTTGACCAGTTCCCAGACATTGTTGAGCTTGAACTGATGTAATTCTTCTTGCATGGCCTGAATCCACTCAGGCTCCAGAAATGCTTCATCTACCTTAGTGGGCTCTGTGATAGAGACAAAAGCATAGTGCCCACAAAAGTTAGATAAATGTGAAGCTTTTGAGCGTGTGAGAGGACCTGGCGCTTCAATGTCATCGATGATCTTGTCAACTTGTACTTCTTTTGCAACGCGAGGATGAGCTGGTTGTCGTCGAGGTATTTGATCATTTTCCTCAGCACCATTGTCTTCAGCATTATCTTCAGGTGCATCAGCTCGACGTTCTTCGCGTAATGGAATGAATTCTTCAGCAGATTCTTCAGTAGGTATGACATCCTCAGTTGCCTTGAACTTGATGGACTCCTCAGGTGCTGGTTCATCTATCACGGAAGGTAGGTGCTCTCTTTGCGAGCCATTAGTTTCATCGAACCGCACATCTACAGTTTCAACAACCTTGTGAAGGGCGATGTTGAAGACTTTGTAGGTGTGCGAGTCCTTTCCGTAACCAAGCATGAAACCTTCATGTGCTTTTGGTGCAAATTTAGCATTGTGATGAGGATTTCTAATCCAACATTTGGCACCGAAGACTTTGAAATAACTCACATTGGGTTTCTTGTCAGTGAGGAGTTCATAGGCAGTCTTCTTGAAGAATTTGTGAAGATATACTCTGTTGATGATGTGGCACGCAGTATCAATTGCATCAATCCAGAAATGATAAGGCATTTTGTATTCATCAAGCATAGTGCGAGCCATCTCAACAAGAGTTCTGTTCTTGCGCTCCACGACGCCATTCTGCTGAGGAGTATAAGGAGCAGATAACTCATGAGTAATACCAAGTTCATCAAGATAGTCATCAAGACCGGAATTCTTGAACTCAGTTCCATTGTCACTCCTGATGTGCTTGATCTTCACACTAGTTGGTTGAAGCCCTCGAGGAAAATCGTTTGAAGACTTCCTGCACTTCATGTTTGTAAGTAAGAATGTGTACCCATGTGTAACGAGAGTAATCATCAACAATAACAAAACCATATAGAGATGCATCATTAGTGACTGCTGAGTAATGATTAGGTCCAAAGAGGTCCATGTGAAGCAATTTGAATGGACGAGTAGTGGTCATGATAGTCTTTGCTGGATGCTTGGCCTTGGTCATTTTTCCAGCTTCACAGGCACCGCATAAGTGATCCTTGAGGAATTTGACATTCTCAATGCCAATGACATGCTTCTTCTTTGCAAGCGTGTGCAAATTCCTCATGCCTGCGTGACCAAGTCGTCGATGCCATAGCCAGCCTTCTGAAGCTTTTGGAAGTGGACACACGGCTGGTTGTGGTCCTGTAGAGAAATCAACAATATACAAGTCTCCTCTCCTAAAGCCTTCGAAGACTTTGGAATGGTCAGCTTCCATAACCACAACACAACGATACTTGCCAAAGACAACAACCATATCAAGATCACAAAGCATTGAGACTGACATGAGGTTGTATCCTAAGGACTCAACAAGCATGACTTTGTCCATGTGTATGTCCTTAGAGATCGCAACCTTACCAAGACCCAATACCCGACTTTTGCCTTTGTCAGCAAAGATGATATGCTTCAGATGTGACGGTGATAAGGGAGCATCCATCAATAGATTCTTGTCACCAGTCATGTGATTTGTACATCCACTATCGAGGACCCATTCAGTGGCTTTGGGTTGATCATCCTGCAGATGAATTAGTGCAACTTACGATCTCATATACTTCATCAGTGAAGAATATGATATCAGGATCATCAGATGAATTTCATCAAGTAGTAAAACAGATATAGCAGTATGAGGATGTGTGAAATGAAAGTTCATTTCATCATGATTAGCCTGCGTCCTTTCAGGCAAGATTGTCAGGTCCCCAGCAAATTCTTCACACGTTAAAGCACGTCTCGAGACCTGACCCTGCAGAAGAGGTTAGTTCTTTTTCTTCACCACCCACATCTGAAGGGGTGGCAAAGAGTTCATCACTCTGCGAGCACCATAAGAGAATGGTGGTATAGAGGCCAAACCATTTCGTTTCACATAAGAGGGGTTAGGGTAAGCATATGAATAAGCAGAGAAATTCTTTGAGGACTTATGAACATAATGGTTTGAAGAATAATGCACATATTCATAGCCCTTAGCTTTACCCTGCGAAATAGAGTTGTTAGCACGATGATAATCATATGAGGACTTTGATCCTTTTGAGGAATTTGATCCACGTGAGGAATTTGGTCCGTATGAGGACTTGGATCCATATGAAGAATTTTGTCCATATGAAGAATTTGATCTGGGGTTCCTATTCTTTACAGGTGGTGTCATGAGGACATTCACCTGAAGACTTTCAAGGCACTTCTTGGGAACCCAGATTTTCTTCATAGGGGAACCGTTCCTGCAGTTAGTGCCAACATATCTAGCAAATACTTCACCATTCTGATTTTTGAACAGTTTATAGTTGGAGTCAAATGACTCATCAGAAGAATGAGGAGATTCACATGTAAAGCTAGATAAGTTAGATGGATCAACTGGAGGTCCCTTTGCAGCAACCCATGAGGTTTTGGGGTACTGTTCAGGCTTCCAATATGTTCCATCAGCATTGAGTTTCCCCTCAAAGGCAATACCCTCTTTTCTAGGGTTTCTGTTGAGGATTTGCTTTTTAAGCACATCACAAAGAGTCTGATGCCCTTTGAGGCTTTTGTACATGCCTGTCATGTACAATTTCTTCAACCCTGCATTGTCAGTGATACTAGCAATGTCCTTAGATGAGGAATTAGTGATAGCAGGAGCAGGTGAAGAATTTGTAACAGTTGAAGCATTTGAACATTCAGGTGAAGAAGATTCACATTCAATGCACTTTAAGCATGGAGGAACAAATTCTTCCTGAGAAGCGCTGATTTGTTGAGCTAGCAATGAATCACGCTCCTTCTGAAGATCTTCATAACTCACTCTTAGCTTCTCAAGATCTTGCTTTCTTTGAAGAAATTCATAAGAAAATTTCTCATGATCAGACAAGAGAGTGTTATGATGACCTTGAAGGTTATCAAACCTAGACTGAAGTCGCTGAAGATTTTCAGTCAGGGCTTTAGTGCGATTCATTTCTTCACTTAACATATCATCACTTTTACCTAACATGTTTTGAACCTTTTCCAAGGCATGTTGTTGTTTGGTGGCAATACAAACAAGCTTGGTATAGTTTGGTTCAATATCATCATCAGATCCATCATCATCAGATTCATCGTCACTATACTCAGATGAGGAACATTCGGTTACCTTGTCACCCTTTGCCATGAGACATGATGCAGAAGATGATGATTCTGGTCCGAAAGTCATCGTTTTGAGAGATTCCTTGAAGTCCTCAAACCAAGGATCATGACGAGTTCGATGACCTTCATAGACATCAGAGATTCGGTCCCAGATAAGCTTCGCATTGCAAAGATGCATAATGCGCTTGAATTCATCTCTAGATAGGCAGGAACAGATGATATCCTTCGCCATGATGTCAAGTCGAGTGTACTTGCGAATATCATCTGCGTTCGCCGACTTGCACAGATCAGTAAGACCGATTTTAGTGACGGTCCACAGCTCGCTGTCCATTTCCATGAGGCGCTTCCTCATCATGGCCTTCCACTTGGGATAATCATGACCGTCAAAGATAGGGAAAGTCACTTTCTTCATACCTGCGGTCGACATAACTAGAACTCCAGGTGGTTAAACCAAAATCACACAGAACAAGGGAGTACCTTGCTCTGATACCAATTGAAAGTGCGTTATATCGACTAGAGGGGGGGTGAATAGGAGATTTTTATGAATTCTTCACTGAGGAATTTGCCGGTGAGGAAATTCCTTAGCGAAGAACTACTTGCAGCGGAATAAGTACTCAGAAGTAAGCATAGCAGAATACATGCATGGTCATCATGATGAAATGAAGACAATCAAAGAGTACAGAAAGCGTAAACACAGGATGGCACAAGATGAAGACAAACAGACTGAAGAAATTGAACTGAGGAAATTGAGAAAGTCTTCAGTCAAAGTCTTGAAACACAGATATGAACAAACAGTTAACACAGTAATGAGGAAATGAATAGGTTGAGGAAATGGAACCAGTTAGGTTGGTGAAGACAATGATTTGGTAGACCAGTTCCAACTGCTGTCTCAGTTGTACGTCTAGTTGGAGCGGCTGAGTATTTAAACTCGAGGACACACAGTCCCGGACACCCAGTCTCTGAGCACGCAGCTCAGGACACCAAGTCCTCACCGTATTCTCCTTGAACTAAGGTCACACAGACCTCGTCCAATCACTCGTGGTAAGTCTTCAGGCGACTTCCAAACCTTCACAGACTTGGTCACTCGGCGATCCACAATTCCTCTTGGATGCTCTAGACCATGACGCCTAACCGTCTGGAAGAAGCACAGTCTTCAAAGGTAACAAGCCTCGGATCCACTCAGGATCAATTTCTTCAGTGATGCTCAATCACTTTGGGTTTGTAGGTGTTTGGGTTTGGGTTTTTCCTCACTCGATGATTTTCGCTCAAAGTCCTCGGAGGATGGGTTGCTCTCAAATGACAAGTGTCAAGTTCTCTCGGAGCAGCCAACCAGCTAGTGGTTGTAGGGGGCGGCTATTTATAGCCTAGGGAGCAGCCCGACATGATAAGACATAAATGCCCTTCAATAATATGACCGTTAGGTGGATAAGATATTTTGGGGACAGGTGGCGCGCAGCACAACAACGGTCGGAAATTTGACTCTCAAATTCCTCAGGGCTATCATGTTCCTCACTGTGTAGGCAATCCGCACTGGCGAATTTCTAACTCCTCAGTCAGAACAAAATCCTCAGCGACCAGAAGAACTTCGTCTCTGTCACTGATGAAATTGACTGAACTGTATGAGATTTCCAAAGGCTTCACTCGAAGGGATTGGTAGGTGTAGGATTTTGAGTTGAGCATCACATGGAAATTTTTCCTTAGTATTTCCTCGACCCCCTTTAACAGTACGGTGTTTCCTATGACTCAAAAAAGAGAAAAATGAAACTACGAAAACAAAAGTCTTCACGCTTCATGTTCCTCAAATGAATACCAAGTCTTCAAGGTCACACCAATTTTTTTCACTTTCAAAGTCTTCAGAAAGTCTTCAGAATATCAAAGTCTTCAGTCGAAGAACTTCATTTTTAGGGGTCGACTTTCTCTGTAAATATCAAACTCCTCATAGACTTATAGACCTGTGTACACTCATAAACACATTAGTCCCTTAACCTATAAGTCTTCAATACACCAAAATCACTAAGGGGCACTAGATGCACTTACATCTCCCCTCTTCTTCCCTCCACGCCGATGCTAGGGGCCCTAGGGGTCTCGCTGCCGGCGGGGGAAAGGTTCGTTAGGGATCATACCGCCCGAGGAAACAAAAACCTCGGGCAAGGAAAGATGGAAAGCGCTGTGTCGGGATCGGGCAGCGGCATGACGGATCTGGAAGCGATGATGGACGAGCTGGGTTTGAAGGAAGTGAAGGGAATATACCCTAGAGGCAATAATAAAGTTATTATTTATTTCCTCATATCATGATAAATGTTTATTATTCATGCTAGAATTGTATTACCCGGAAACATAATACATGTGTGAATACATAGACAAACATAGTGTCACTAGTATGCCCTACTTGACTAGCTCATGAATCAAAGATGGTTAAGTTTCCTAACCATAGACATGAGTTGTCATTTGATTAACGAGATCACATCATTAGGAGAATGATGTGATTGGCTTGACCCATTCCGTTAGCTTAGCACTTGATCGTTTAGTATGTTGCTATTGCTTTCTTCATGACTTATACATGTTCCTATGAGTATGAGATTATGTAACTCCCGCTTACCGGAGGAACACTTTGTGTGCTACCAAACGTCACAACGTAACTGGGTGATTATAAAGGTGCTCTACAGGTGTCTCCAAAGGTACTTGTTGAGTTGACGTATTTCGAGATTACGATTTGTCACTCCGATTGTCGGAGAGGTATCTCTAGGCCCTCTCGGTAATGCACATCACTATAAGCCTTGCAAGCAATGTAGCCAATGAGTTAGTTACGGGATGATGCATTACGTAACGAGTAAAGAGACTTGCCGGTAACGAGATTGAACTAGGTATTGAGATACCGACGATCGAATCTCGGGCAAGTAACATACCGATGACTAAGGTAACAACGTATGTTGTTATGCGGTTTGACCGATAAAGATCTTCGTAGAATATGTAGGAGCCAATATGAGCATCCAGGTTCCGCTATTGGTTATTGACCGGAAACGTGTCTCGGTCATGTCTACATAGTTCTCGAACCCGTAGGGTCCGCACGCTTAAAGTTAGATGACAGTTATATTATGAGTTTATGTGTTTTGATGTACCGAAGGTTGTTCGGAGTCCCGGATGTGATCACGGACATGACAAGGAGTCTCGAAATGGTCAAGAGACGAAGACTGATATATTGGACGACTATGTTCAGACACCGGAATGGTTCCGGGAGGTTTCGGGCATATACCGGAGTACCGGGGGTTACTGGAACCCCCCCGGGAAGCTATTGGGCCTTATGGGCCTTAGTGGAAAGGATAGAGGGAGCCAAGGAGGTGGCGCGCGGCCCCCTTGCCCCAATCCGAATTGGTAAAGGGAAGGGGGTGGCGGGGCCCCTTCTCCTTCCTTCTCTCCACCTCCTCCTTCCCCTTCTCCTACTTGAAATAGGAAAGGGGGGGCCAAACCTACTTAGAGTAGGATTGCCCCCCCTTGGGCGCCCCTCTCCCCTTGGCCGGCCCTCTCCTCCCCCCTTATATACGGAGGAGGGGGGCACCCCATAGACACAACAATTGATCATTGATCTCTTAGCCGTGTGCGGTGCCCCCCTCCACCATAGTCCTCCTTGATAATATCGTAGCGGTGCTTAGGCGAAGCCCTGCATTGGTAGAACATCATCATCGTCACCACGCCGTCATGCTGATGGAACTCTCCCTCGACACTCGACTGGATCGGAGTTTGAGGGACGTCATCGAGCTGAACGTGTGCAAGAACTCGGAGGTGTCGTGCTTTCAGTGCTTGATCGGTCGGGCCGTGAAGACGTACGACTATATCAACCGCGTTGTGCTAACGCTTCCGCTTTCGGTCTACGAGGGTACATGGACAACACTCTCCCCTCTCGTTGCTATGCATCACCATGATCTTGCGTGTGCGTAGGAATTTTTTTGAAATTACTACGTTCCCCAACAGTGGCATCAGAGCCAAGGTTTTATGTGTTGATGTTATATGCACGAGTAGAACACAAGTGAGTTGTGGGCGATACAAGTCATACTGCTTACCAGCATGTCATACTTTGGTTCAGCGGTATTGTTGGATGAAGCGGCCCGGACCGACATTACGCGTATGCTTACACGAGACTGGTTCTACCGACGTGCTTTGCACACAGGTGGCTGGCGGGTGTCAGTTTCTCCAACTTTAGTTGAACCGAGTGTGGCTACGCCCGGTCCTTGAGAAGGTTAAAACAACACTAACTTGATGAACTATCGTTGTGGTTTTGATGCGTAGGTAAGAACGGTTCTTGCTTAGCCTGTTGCAGCCACGTAAAACTTGCAACAACAAAGTAGAGGACGTCTAACTTGTTTTTGCAGGGCATGTTGTGATGTGATATGGTCAAGACGTGATGCTATATTTTATTGTATGAAATGATCATGTTTTGTAACCGAGTTATCAGCAACTGGCAGGAGCCATCTGGTTGTCGCTTTATTGTATGCAATGCAATCGCCCTGTGATTGCTTTACTTTATCACTAAGTGGTAGCGATAGTCGTAGAAGCAATAGTCGGCGAGACGACAACGATGCTACGATGGAGATCAAGGTGTCGCGCCGGTGACGATGGTGATCATGATGGTGCTTCGGAGATGGAGATCACAAGCACAAGATGATGATGGCCATATCATATCACTTATATTGATTGCATGTGATGCTTATCTTTTATGCATATTATCTTGCTTTGATTGACGGTAGCATTATAAGATGATCTCTCACTAAATTTCAAGATAAAAGTGATCCCCCTGAGTATGCACCGTTGCCAAAGTTCGTCGTGCCCAGACACCATGTGATGATCGGGTGTGATAAGCTCTACGTCCATCTACAACGGGTGCAAGCCAGTTTTGCACACGCAGAATACTCATGTTAAACTTGACGAGCCTAGCATATGCAGATATGGCCTCGGAACACTGAGACCGAAAGGTCGAGCGTGAATCATATAGTAAATATGATCAACATAGTGATGTTCACCATTGAAAACTACTCCATTTCACGTGATGATCGGTTATGGTTTAGTTGATTTGGATCACGTGATCACTTAGATGATTAGAGGGATGTCTATCTAAGTGGGAGTTCTTAAGTAATATGATTAATTGAACTTAAATTTATCATGAACTTAGTACCTAATAGTATTTTGCTTGTCTATGTTTGTTGTAGATAGATGGCTCGTGTTGTTGTTCCGTTGAATTTTAATGCGTTCCTTGAGAAAGCAAAGTTGAAAGATGATGGTAGCAATTACACGGACTAGGTCCATAACTTGAGGATTATCCTCATTGCTGCATAGAAGAATTATGTCCTAGAAGCACCGCTAGGTGCCAAACCTACCGCAGGAGCAACATAAGATGTTATGAACGTCTGGCATAGCAAAGCTGATGACTACTCGATAGTTTAGTGTGCCATGCTTTACGGCTTAGAACCGGGACTTCAACGATGTTTTGAACGTCATGGAGCATATGAGATGTTCCAGGAGTTGAAGTTAATATTTCAAGCAAATGCCCGGATTGAGAGACATGAAGTCTCCAATAAGTTCTATAGCTGCAAGATGGAGGAGAATAGTTCTGTCAGTGAGCATATACTCAGAATGTCTGGGTATAACAATCACTTGATTCAACTGGGAGTTAATATTCCGGATGATAGCGTCATTGACAGAATTCTTCAATCACTGCCACCAAGCTACAAGAGCTTCATGATGAACTATAATATGCAAGGGATGGATAAGACAATTCCCGAGCTCTTCGCAATGCTAAAGGCTGCGGAGGTAGAAATCAAGAAGGAGCATCAAGTGTTGATGGTCAATAAGACCACCAGTTTCAAGAAAAAGGGCAAAGGGAAAAAGAAGGGGAACTTCAAGAAGAACAGCAAACAAGTTGTTGCTCAAGAGAAGAAACCCAAGTCTGGATCTAAGCCTGAGACTGAGTGCTTCTACTGCAAACAGACTGGTCACTAGAAGCGGAACTGCCCCAAGTATTTGGCGGATAAGAAGGATGGCAAGGTGAACAAAGGTATATGTGATATACATGTTATTGATGTGTACCTTACCAGAGCTCGCAGTAGCACCTCGGCATTTGATACTGGTTCTGTTGCTAATATTTGCAACTCGAAATAGGGACTACGGATTAAGCGGACACTGGCTAAGGACGAGGTGACGATGCGCGTGGGAAATGGTTCCAAAGTCGATGTGATCGCCGTCGGCACACTACCTCTACATCTACCTTCGGGACTAGTTTTAGACCTAACTAATTATTATTTGGTGCCAGCGTTGAGCATGAACATTATATCTGGATCTTGTTTGATGAGAGACGGTTATTCATTTAAATTTGAGAATAATGGTTGTTCTATTTATATGAGTAATATCTTTTGTGCTCATGCACCCTTGAAGAGTGGTCTATTTTTGATGAATCTCGATAGTAGTGATACACATATTCATAATGTTGAAGCCAAAAGATGCAGAGTTGATAATGATAGTGCAACTTATTTGTGGCACTCCCGTTTAGGTCATATTGGTGTAAAGCGCATGAAGAAACTCCATACTGATGGACTTTTGGAATCACTTGATTATGAATCACTTGGTACTTGCGAACCATGCCTCATGGGCAAGATGACTAAAACGCCGTTCTCCGGAACTATGGAGCGAGCAACTAATTTGTTGGAAATCATACATACTGATGTATGTGGTCCAATGAATGTTGAGGCTCGTGGTGGGTATCGTTATTTTCTCACCTTCACAGATGATTTGAGCAAATATGGGTATATCTACTTAATGAAACATAAGTCTGAAACATTTGAAAAGTTCAAAGAATTTCAGAGTGAAGTTGAAAATCATCGTAACAAGAAAATAAAGTTTCTACGATCTGATCGTGGAGGAGAATATTTGAGTTACGAGTTTGGTTTACATTTGAAGCAATGCGGAATAGTTTCGCAACTCACGCCACCCGGAACACCACAGCGTAATGGTGTGTCCGAACGTCGTAATCGTACTTTACTAGATATGGTGCAATCTATGATGTCTCTTACTGATTTACCGCTATCGTTTTGGGGTTATGCTTTAGAGACAGCCGCATTCACGTTAAATAGGGCACCATCAAAATCCGTTGAGACGACACCTTATAAACTATGGTTTGGCAAGAAACCAAAGTTGTCGTTTCTTAAAGTTTGGGGCTGCGATGCTTATGTGAAAAAGCTTCAACCCGATAAGCTCGAACCCAAATCGGAGAAATGTGTCTTCATAGGATACCCAAAGGAAACTGTTGGGTACACCTTCTATCACAGATCTGAAGGCAAGACTTTTGTTGCCAAGAATGGATCCTTTCTAGAGAAGGAGTTTCTCTCGAAAGAAGTGAATGGGAGGAAAGTAGAACTTGATGAGGTAACTGTACCTACTCCTTTATTGGAAAATAGTTCATCACAGAAATCGGTTCCTGTGATGACTACACCAATAAGTGAGGAAGCTAATGATGTTGATCATGAAACTTGAGATCAAGTTACTACAGAACCTCGTAGGTCAACCAGAGTAAGATCCGCACCAGAGTGGTACAGTAATCCTATTCTGGAGGTCATGTTACTTGACGATGGCGAACCTATGAACTATGAGGACGTGATGGTGAGCCCAGATTCCGCAATGGCTTGAGGCCATGAAATTTGAGATGCGATCCATGTATGAGAACAAAATGTGGACTTTGGTTGACTTGCCCGATGATCGGCAAGCCATCGAGAATAAATGGATCTTCAAGAAGAAGACTGACGCTGATGGTAATGTTGCTGTCTACAAAGCTCGACTTGTTGTGAAAGGTTTTCGACAAGTTCAAGGGGTTGACTACAATGAGACTTTCTCACCCGTAGCGATGCTTAAGTTTGTCCGAACCATGTTAGCAATTGCCGCATTTTATGATTATGAAATTTGGCAAATGGATGTCAAAACTCCATTCTTGAATGGATTTCTGGAAGAAGAGTTGTATATGATGCAACCAAAAGGTTTTGTCGATCCAAAGGATGCTAACAAAGTGTGCAAGCTCCAGCGATCCATTTATGGACTGGTGCAAGCCTCTCGGAGTTGGAATAAACGCTTTGATAGTGTGATCAAAGCATATGGTTTTATACAGACTTTTGGAGAAGCCTGTATTTACAAGAAAGTGAGTGGGAACTCTGTAGCATTTCTAATATTATATGTGGACGACATATTATTGATTGGAAATGATATAGAGTTTCTGCATAGCATAAAAGGATACTTGAATAAAAGTTTTTCAATGAAAGACCTCGGTGAAGCTGCTTACATATTGGGCATCAAGATCTATAGAGATAGATCAAGACGCTTGATTGGACTTTCACAAAGTACATACCATGATAAAGTTTTGAAAAAGTTCAAAACGGATCAAGCAAAGAAAGGGTTCTTGCATGTAATACAAGGTGTGAAATTGAGTCAGACTCAATGCTCGACCACTGCAGAAGATAGAGAGAAAGTGAAAGAAGTTCCCTATGCTTCAGCCATAGGCTCTATCATGTATGCAATGCTGTGTACCAGACCTGATGTGTGCCTTGCTATTAGTTTAGCAGGGAGGTACCAAAGTAATCCAGGAGTGGATCACTGGACATCGGTCAAGAACATCCTGAAATACCTGAAAAGGACTAAGGATATGTTTCTCATTTATGGAGCTGACAAAGAGCTACTCGTAAATGGTTACGTCGATGCAAGCTTTGACACTGATCCGAATGATTCTAAATCGCAAACCGGATACGTATTTATATTGAACGGTGGAGCTGTTAGTTGGTGCAGTTCTAAACAAAGCGTCGTGGCGGGATCTACATGTGAAGCGGAGTACATAGCTGCTTCGGAAGCAACAAATGAAGGAGTATGGATGAAGGAGTTCATATCCGATCTAGGTGTCATACCTAGTGCATCGGGTCCAATGAAAATCTTTTGTGACAATACTGGTGCAATTGCCTTGGCAAAGGAATCCAGATTTCACAAGAGAACCAAGCACACCAAGAGACGCTTCAATTCCATCTGGGACCAAGTCCAGGTGGGAGACATAGAGATTTGCAAGATACATACGGATCTGAATGTTGCAGACCCGTTGACTAAGCCTCTTCCACGAGCAAAACATGATCAACACAAAGGCTCCATGGGTGTTAGAATCATTACTGTGTAGTCTAGATTATTGACTCTAGTGCAAGTGGGAGACTGGAGGAAATATGCCCTAGAGGCAATAATAAAGTTATTATTTATTTCCTCATATCATGATAAATGTTTATTATTCATGCTAGAATTGTATTACCCGGAAACATAATACATGTGTGAATACATAGACAAACATAGTGTCACTAGTATGCCTCTACTTGACTAGCTCGTGAATCAAAGATGGTTAAGTTTCCTAACCATAGACATGAGTTGTCATTTGATTAACGAGATCACATCATTAGGAGAATGATGTGATTGACTTGACCCATTCCCTTAGCTTAGCACTTGATCGTTTAGTATGTTGCTATTGCTTTCTTCATGACTTATACATGTTCCTATGACTATGAGATTATGTAACTCCCGCTTACCGGAGGAACACTTTGTGTTCTACCAAACGTCACAACGTAACTGGGTGATTATAAAGGTGCTCTACAGGTGTCTCCAAAGGTACTTGTTGAGTTGATGTATTTCGAGATTACGATTTGTCACTCCGATTGTCGGAGAGGTATCTCTGGGCCCTCTCGGTAATGCACATCACTATAAGCCTTGCAAGCAATATAGCTAATGAGTTAGTTACGAGATGATGCATTACATAACGAGTAAAGAGACTTGTCGGTAACGAGATTGAACTAGGTATTGAGATACCGACGATCGAATCTCGGGCAAGTAACATACCGATGACAAAGGGAACAACGTATGTTGTTATGCGGTTTGACCGATAAAGATCTTCATAGAATATGTAGGAGCCAATATGAGCATCCAGGTTCCGCTATTGGTTATTGACCGGAGACGTGTCTCGGTCATGTCTACATAGTTCTCGAACTCGTAGGGTCCGCCCGCTTAAAGTTAGATGACAGTTGTGTTATGAGTTTATGTGTTTTGATGTACTGAAGGTTGTTCAGAGTCCCGGATGTGATCAAGGACATGACGAGGAGTCTCAAAATGGTCGAGTCATGAAGATTGATATATTGGACGACTATGTTGGGACACCGAAATGGTTCCGGGAGGTTTCAGGCATATACCGGAGTACCGGGGGTTACCGGAACCCCCACGGAAGCTATTGTGCCTTATGGGCCTTAGTGGAAAGGAGAGAGGGAGGCCAGGAGGTGGCGCGCAGCCCCCCTTTCCCCAATCTGAATTGGGAAAGGGAAGGGGGCGGCGGCCCCCCATCTCCTTCCCTCTCTCCACCTCCTCCTTCCCCCTTCTCCTACTTGGAATAGGAAGGGGGGGGGCAAACCTACTTGGAGAAGGATTGACCCCCCTTGGGCGCGCCTCTCCCCTTGGCCGGCCCTCTCCTCCCCCCTTTATATATGAGGAGTGGGGCACCCCATAGACACAACAATTGATCATTGATCTCTTAGCCGTGTGTGGTGCCCCCCTCCACCATAGTCCTCCTCGATAATATCGTAGCAGTGCTTAGGCGAAGCCCTGCGTCGGTAGAACATCATCATCATCACCACACCGTCGTGCTGATGGAAATCTCCCTCGACACTCGGCTGGATCGGAGTTCGAGGGATGTTATGGAGCTGAATGTGTGCAAGAACTCGGAGGTGCCGTGCTTTCGGTGCTTGATCGGTCAGGCTATGAAGACGTACGACTACATCAACCGCTTTGTGCTAACGCTTCCGCTTTTGGTCTACGAGGGTACGTGGAAAACACTCTCCCCTCTCATTGCTATGCATCACCATGATCTTGCGTGTGCGGAGGATTTTTTTTGAAATTACTATGTTCCCCAACAGGAGGATGATCTCCAGGACGTGGTAATAGAGGATGATGAGCTGCCAGTCGAGGTGACCAGGTGGATGGCCATTGCTAGGGTTCATACCGAGAAGGCCTATAGCCAGTACTGGTTTTACAGGAACATGAGAGTGGCATGGGACTTGGCAAAAGAAGTGAAGATCTGGCCACTTGAAGAGAACTTGTACACGCTGCATTTTGAATGCCTGCTACGTCTCGAGCTTGCGTTGGATTTCCCCGAAGAGGAGAGGATGATGCAACACAGTAGCGTAAGTATTTCCCTCAGTTTTTGAGAACCAAGGTATCAATCCAGTAGGAGACCACGCGCAAGTCCCTCGTACCTGCACAAAACGATAGCTACTCGCAACCAACGCTTAGGGGTTGTCAATCCCTTCACGGTCACTTACGAGGGTGAGATCTGATAGAGATAATATTTTTGGTATTTTTGGTATAAAGATGCAAAGTAAAAAGTAAAAGCAAAGCAAGTAAATAAAGTGATGAAGATTGATATGATGAGAATAGACCCGGGGGCCATAGGTTTCACTAGTGGCTTCTCTCAAGAGCATAAGTATTCTACGGTGGGTGAACAAATTACTGTTGAGCAATTGACAGAATTGAGCATAGTTATGAGGTTATCTAGGCAATGATCATGTATATAGGCATCACGTTCGTGACAAGTAGACCGAAACGATTCTGCATCTACTACTATTACTCCACTCATCGACCGCTATCCAGCATGCATCTAGAGTATTAAGTTAAAACAGAGTAACGCCTTAAGCAAGATGACATGATGTAGATGAATAAATTCATGCAATATGATAAATACCCCATCTTGTTATCCTCGATGGCAACAATACAATACGTGCCTTGCAACCCTTTCTGCCACCGGGTAAGGTCACCGCAAGATTGAACCCAAAGCTAAGCACTTCTCCCATTGCAAGAACTACCAGTCTAGTTGGCCAAACCAAACGGATAATTCGAAGATACTTGCAAAGATAACTCAATCATACATAAATGAATTCAGAGAAGAATCAAATATTTTCCATAGATAAGCTGGATCATAAACCCACAATTCATCGGTCTCAACAAACACACCGCAAAAAGAAGATTACATCGAATAGATCTCCACAAGAGAGGGGGAGAACATTGTATTGAGATCCAAAAAGAGAGAAGAATCCATCTAGCTACTAACTATGGACCCGAAGGTCTGAAGTAAACTACTCACACTTCATCGGAGGGGCTATGGTGATGATGTAGAAGCCCTCCGTGGTGGATGCCCCCTCCGGCGGAGCTCCGGAACAGGCCCCAAGATGGGATCTCATGGATACAAGAAGTTACGGCGGTGGAATTAGGTTTTTTGGCTCTGTCCCCGATCTGTTGGGGGTCTGTAGGTATATATAGGAGGAAGGAGTACGTCGGTGGAGCGTTAGGGGGCCCACGAGGTAGGGGGGCGCGCCCAGGGGGGGAGGGCGCGCCCCCACCCTCGTGACCGCCTCTGGCACTTCTTGGAGTAGGGTCCAAGTCTCCTGGATCACGTTCGGTGAGAAGATCACCTTCCCGAAGGTTTCATTCCGTTTGGACTCCGTTTGATATTCCGTTTCTTCGAAACACTGAAATAGGCAAAAAACAGCAATTCTGGGCTGAGCCTCCGGCTAATAGGTTAGTCCCAAAAATAATATAAAAGTGGAAAATAAAGCCCATTATAGTCCAAAACAATAGATAAAGTAGCATGGAGCAATCAAAAATTATAGATACGTTGGAGACGTATCAGGCATCCCCAAGCTTAATTCCTGCTCGTCCTCGAGTAGGTAAATGATAAAAAGAGAATTTTTGATGCGGAGTGATACTTTGGCATAATTTCAATGTAAATCTTCTTAATTGTGATATGAATATTCAGATCCGAAAGATTCAAGACAAAAGTTCATATTGACATGAAAATAATAATATTTCAAGCACACTAATCAAAATAATTATGTCATCTCAAAATAACATGGCCAAAGAAAGTTCATCCCTACAAAATCATATAGTTAGGCTATGCTTCATTTTCGTCACACAAAGATGTTCCCAACTTCTATACCCCCGATGACAAGCCAAGCAATTGTTTCATACTTAAATAATCTCAAACTTTTTCAACCTTCACGCAATACATGAGCGTGAGCCATGGATATATCACTATGGGTGGAATAGAATATGATGATGGGGATTGTGTGGAGAAGACAAAAAAGGAGAAAGTCTCACATTGACGAGGATAATCAACGGGCTATGGAGATGCCCATCAATTGATGTCAACATGAGGAGTAGGGATTGCCATGCAACAGATGCACTACAGCTATGAATGCTCAACAAAAGAAAACTAGTGGGTGTGCATCCAACTTGCTTGCTCATGAAGACCTAGGGCATTTGAGGAAGCCCATCATAGGAATATACAAGCCAAGTTCTATAATGAAAAATTCCCACTAGTATGAAAAAGACAACTTATGAGACTCACTATATGAAAAACATGGTGCTACTTTGAAGCACAATATATGAGACTCACTACAGGAAGAACGAGGTGCTACTTTGAAGCACCAAATATGAGACTCACTACATGAAGAACGAGGTGCTACTTTGAAGCACAAAATATGAGACTCACTACATGAAGAACATGGTGCTACTTTGAAGCACAAGTGTGGAAAAAGAGATAGTAGCATTGCCCTTTTCTTTTCTTTTTTTGGGCCTTTCTTTTTTTTATTTTGGCCTTTCTCTCTTTTTTTGGGCAATGCTCTAATAATGATGATCATCACACTTCTATTGATTACAACATGAGGATTACAACTCGAAACTAGAACAAGGTATGACTCTATATGAATGCCTCCGACGGTGTACCGGGATGGTGCAATGAATCAAGAGTGACATGTATGAAAAATAAGGCATGGTGGCTTTGCCACAAATACGATGTCAACTACATGATCATGCAATGGCAATATGACAAAAGTAATGTATGTCATAATAATGATGAACAGAACGATGGAAAGTTGCATGGCAATATATCTCGGAATGGCTATTGAAATGCCATAATAGGTAGGTATGGTGGCTGTTTTGAGGAAGATATATGGAGGTTTATGTGTGATAGAGCGTATCGTATCATGGAGTTTGGATGCACCGGCGAAGTTTGCGCCAACTCTCAATGTGAGAAAGGGAAATGCACGGTACCGAAGAGGCTAGCAATGGCGGAAAGGTAAAAGTGGGTATAATCCATGGACTCAACATTAGTCAAAAGAACTCATATACTTATTGAAAAAATTTAGAAGTCATCAAAAATCAAGTACTACGCACATGCTCCTAGGGGGATAGATTGGTAGGAAAAGACCATCGCTCGTCCCCGACCGCCACTCATGAGGATGCACAAGCCAGGTACACTTCATGCTTCAAATTTGTTACACAACTTTAACCATACGTGCATGCTACGGGACTTACAAACTTCAACACAAGTATTTCTCAAATTCACAACTACTCAACTAGCATGACTTTGATATTATTACCTCCATATCTCAAAACAATTATCAATCATCAAACTTAACTTAGTATTCAATACACTCAAAAGAAAGTTTCACATATCTTGAACACCAAGTATATTAACATTAGGCAAATTACCATGCTATTAACGACTCTCAAAATAATCTAAGTGAAGCATAAGAGATCAAGTTTCTTTAAAACAAATCCACCACCGTGTTCTAAAAGATCTAAGTGAAGTACTAGAGCAAAAAATTATCACGCTCAAAAAGATATAAGTGAAGCACTATGAGCAACTATCAAGCTCAAAAGATATAAGTGAAGCACATAGAGTATTCTATCAAATTCCAAATCATGTATGGCTCTCTCAAACAGTGTGTACAGCAAGGATGATTGTGGTAAACTAACAAGCAAAGACTCAAATAATACAAGACGCTCCAAGCAAAACACATATCATGTTGGTGAATAAAAATATAGCTCCAAGTAAATTACCGATGGAAGTGGACGACAGAGGGGATGCCTTCCGGGGCATCCCCAAGCTTTGACTTTTTGGTGTCCTTGGATTATCTTGGGGGTTCCATGGGCATCCCCAAGCTTAGGTTCTTTCCACTCCTTTTTCCATAATCCATCAAAAGAATTCACCCAAAACTTGAAAACTTCACAACACAAAACTCAATAGAAATCTCGTGAGCTCCATTAGAGAAAGAAAACAAAAGACTAATTTAAGGTACTGTAATGAACTCATTATTTATTTATATTGGTGTTAAACCTACTGTATTCCAACTTCTCTATGGATTATAAACTAATTTACTAGCCATAGATTCATTGAAATAAGCAAACAACACACGAAAAACAGAATCTGTCAAAAACAGAACAGTCTGTAGCAATCTGTAAGTAATGCAAACTTATGGAAGTCTAAAAATTCCAACCAAAATAGGACGTACTGGAAAATTTGTTTATTGATCAGAATCAAAAAGAATAAATGCAAAATCACGTTCCTGTGTTTTATTGAATTTGTTCTCGTGAGCGCAAAGTTTCTGTTTTTCAGCAGAATCAAATCAACTATCATCATAGCTTATCCTATAGGTTCTACTTGGCACAAACACTAATTAAAACATAAAACCACATCTAAACAGAGGCTAGATGGATTATTTATTCCTAACCAGAACCAAAAACAAAAAACACAAAATAAAATTGGGTTGCCTCCCAACAAGTGCTATCGTTTAACGCCCCTAGCTAGGCATAAAAGCGAAGATAGATCTAGGTATTGCCATCTTTGGTAGGCAATCCATAAGTGGCTCTCATAATAGATTCATATGGTAATTTTATTTTCTTTCTAGGGAATTGTTCCATACCCTTCTTTAAGGGAAATTGGAATCTAATATTCCCTTCCTTCATATCGATAATTGCACCAATCGTTCTAAGGAAATGTCTACCAAGAATAATAGGACATGAAGGATTGCAATCTATGTCAAGAATGATAAAATCTACGGTCACATAATTCCTATTGGCAACAATAAGAACATCATTAATTCGTCTCATAGGCTTTTTAATAGTTGAGTCCGCAAGATGCAAATTTAGTGAGCAATCATCAAAATCACGGAAATCTAGCAAATCACATAAAGTTTTGGGGATAGTAGAGACACTAGCACCCAAATCACACAAAGCATAAAACTCAAATTTTTTAATTTTAATTTTAGTAGTAGGTTCCCACTCATCATGGAGTTTCCTAGGGATAGAAACTTTCAACTCAAGTTTTTCTTCATAAGATTGCATCAAGGCATCAACAATGTGTTCGGTAAAGGCCTTATTTTGACTATAAGCATGAGGAGAATCTAGCACGGATTTCAACAAGGAAATACAACCAATCAAAGAGCAATTTTCATAATTAAATTCCTTGAGATCCAAAATAGTGGGTTTAGCAACATCACAGTTTTTATTTATTTCAATCCCACTTTCATCAATTTCATCATCAAGATCTAGAAACTCCGAATTCTTAGAACGCCTTCTAGGTAAAGGAAGATCATATTCAGTTTCATCAAGATTCATATTGCAAAACAAGGATTTAATAGGGGACACATCAATAACTTTTAGATCTTCATCTTGATTTTTATAGGAATCGGAAGAACACGCTTTAATAAAGGCATCTTTGGAAGCACGCATCCTAGCGGTTCTTTCCTTGCACTCATCAATGGAAATTCTCATAGCTTTGAGAGACTCATTGATATCATGCTTAGGAGGAATAGATCTAAGCTTTAAAGAATCAATTTCAAGAGAAATTCTATCAACGTTCCTAGCCAAATCATCAACCTTAAGCAATTTTTCTTCAAGCAAAGCATTAAAATTCTTTTGTGAATTCATAAACTCTTTAATACTACTCTCAAATTCAGAGGGCATCTTATTAAAATTTCCATAAGAGTTGTTGTAGGAATTTCCATAATTATTAGAAGGATTACTAGGATAAGGCCTAGGATTAAAATTCCCTCTATACACGTTATTTGCAAAACTATTCCTTCCAACAAAATTCACATCCATAGATTCATTATTATTCTCAATCAAAGTAGATAAAGGCATATCATTGGGATCAAGAGAAGTATTTTTAGTAGCAAACATCTTCATAAGTTCATCCATCTTTTCACTCAAAACATTGATTTCTTCTATAGCATGCACTTTTTTACTAGAAGTTCTTTCGGTATGCCATTGAGAATAATTAGCCATAATATTATCAAGCAATTTGGTAGCATCCCCTAACGTAATTTCCATAAAAGTGCCTCCCGCGGCCGAATCTAAAAGATCTCTAGAAGCAAAATTCAATCCGGCATAAAATTTTTGTATAATAATCCATAAATTCAAACCATGAGTAGGGCAATTGCGAAGCATTAATTTCATTCTTTCCCAGGATTGGGCAACATGCTCATGATCAAGTTGTTTAAAATTCATGATATCGTTCCTAAGAGTGATAATCTTAGCGGGAGGAAAATACTTAGAGATAGAAGCATCTTTGCACTTGTTCCGAGAATCAATACTATTTTAGGCAAGGATGAAAACCAAATTTTAGCACGATCTCTAAGTGAAAATGGAAATAACTTTAATTTGACAATATTGTTATCCGTATCTTTCTTCTTTTGCATATCACACAAATCAACAAAATTGTTTAGATGAGTAGCGGCATCTTCACTAGGAAGGCCGGCGAGTTGATCTTTCATAACAAGATTCAGCAAGGCAGTATTGATTTCACAAGACTCATCATTATTAAGAGGAGCAATCGGAGTACTAAGGAAATCATTATTATTGGTATTGGTGAAGTCACACAATTTGGTGGCATCTTGAGCCATCGCGACGAACAAGCAAACTAACACACGAGCAAACAAAAGGCAAAGGGAAAAAGAGGAGGAGATTGGGAAAGAGAGGGCGAATAAAACGGCAAAGGTGAAGAGGGGGGAGAGGAAAACGAGAGGCAAATGGCAAATAATGTAATGCGAGAGATAGGGATTGCGATGGGTACCTGGTATGTTGACTTTTGCGTAAGCCTCCCCGGCAACGGCGCCAGAAATTCTTCTCGCTATGTCTCGAGCTTGCGTTGGATTTCCCCGAAGAGGAGAGGATGATGCAGCACAGTAGCGTAAGTATTTCCCTCAGTTTTTGAGAACCAAGGTATCAATCCAGTAGGAGACCACGCGCAAGTCCCTCGTACCTGCACAAAACGATAGCTACTCGCAACCAACGCTTAGGGGTTGTCAATCCCTTCACGGTCACTTACGAGGGTGAGATCTGATAGAGATAATATTTTTGGTATTTTTGGTATAAAGATGCAAAGTAAAAATTAAAAGCAAAGCAAGTAAATAAAGTGATGAAGATTGATATGATGAGAATAGACCCGGGGGCCATAGGTTTCACTAGTGGCTTCTCTCAAGAGCATAAGTATTCTACGGTGGGTGAACAAATTACTGTTGAGCAATTGACAGAATTGAGCATAGTTATGAGGTTATCTAGGCAATGATCATGTATATAGGCATCACGTCCGTGACAAGTAGACCGAAACGATTCTGCATCTATTACTATTACTCCACTCATCGACCGCTATCCAGCATGCATCTAGAGTATTAAGTTAAAACAGAGTAACGCCTTAAGCAAGATGACATGATGTAGAGGAATAAATTCATGCAATATGATAAATACCCCATCTTGTTATCCTCGATGGCAACAATACAATACGTGCCTTGCAACCTTTTCTGTCACTGGGTAAGGTCACCGCAAGAGTGAACCCAAAGCTAAGCACTTCTCCCATTGCAAGAACTACCAATCTAGTTGGCCAAACCAAACGGATAATTCAAAGAGACTTGCAAAGATAACTCAATCATACATAAAAGAATTCAGAGAAGAATCAAATATTTTCCATAGATAAGCTGGATCATAAACCCACAATTCATCGGTCTCAACAAACACACCGCAAAAAGAAGATTACATCGAATAGATCTCCACGAGAGAGGGGTAGAACATTGTATTGAGATCCAAAAAGAGAGAAGAAGCCATCTAGCTACTAACTATGGACCCGAAGGTCTGAAGTAAACTACTCACACTTCATCGGAGGGGCTATGGTGATGATGTAGAAGCCCTCCATGGTGGATGCCCCCTCCGGCGAAGCTCCGGAACGGGCCCCAAGATGGGATCTCGTGGATACAGGAAGTTACGGCGGTGGAATTAGGTTTTTTGGCTCTGTCCCCGATCTGTTGGGGGTACGTAGGTATATATAGGAGGAAGGAGTACGTCGGTGGAGCATCAGGGGGCCCACAAGGTAGGGGGGCGCGCCCAGGGGGGGAGGGCGCGCTGTTGGAAATATGCCCTAGAGGCAATAATAAATTAGTTATTATTATATTTCCTTGTTCATGATAACCGTTTATTATCCATGCTATAATTGTATTGATAGGAAACTCAGATACATGTGTGGGTACATAGACAAAACCATGTCCCTGGTAAGCCTCTAGTTGACTAGCTCGTTGATCAATAGATGGTTACAGTTTCCTGACCATGGACATTGGATGTCGTTGATAACGGGATCACATCATTAGCAGAATGATGTGATGGACAAGACCCAATCCTAAGCCTAGCACAAAGATCGTGTAGTTCGTTTGCTAAAGCTTTTCTAATGTCAAGTATCTTTTCCTTAGACCATGAGATTGTGCAACTCCTGGATACCGTAGGAATGCTTTGGGTGTACCAAACGTCACAACGTAACTGGGTGGCTATAAAGGTGCACTACAGGTATCTCCGAAAGTATCTGTTGGGTTGGCACAAATCGAGACTGGGATTTGTCACTCCGGTTGACGGAGAGGTATCTCTGGGCCCACTCGGTAGGACATCATCATAATGTGCACAATGTGACCAAGGGGTTGATCACGGGATGATGTGTTACGGAACGAGTAAAGAGACTTGCCCGTAACGAGATTGAACAAGGTATCGGGATACCTCAAATCTCGGGCAAGTACAATACCGCTAGACAAAGGGAATTGTATACGGGATTGATTGAGTCCTTGACATCGTGGTTCATCCGATGAGATCATCGTGGAACATGTGGGAGCCAACATGGGTATCCAGATCCCGCTGTTGGTTATTGACCGGAGAACGTCTCGGTCATGTCTGCATGATTCCCGAACCCGTAGGGTCTACACACTTAAGGTTCGATGATGCTAGGGTTATAAAGGAAGTTTGTATGTGGTTACCGAATGTTGTTCGGAGTCCCGGATGAGATCCCGGATGTCACGAGGAGTTCCGGAATGGTCCGGAGGTAAAGAATAATATACAGGAAGTGAGGTTTTGGCCACCGGAAGTGTTTCGGGGGTCACCGGTAATGTACCGGGACCACCGGAAGGGTTCCGGGGGTCCATCAGGAGGGGCCACCAGCCCCGGACGCTCGCATGGGCCTAGTGTGGAAAGAGACCAGCCCCAGAGTGGGCTGGTGCGCCTCCCACCAAGGCCCAAGGCGCAGCTAGGAGGGGAGAGGGGAAACCCTAGGCGCAGATGGGCCTAAAGGCCCACCCTAGGGCGCGCTCCCTCTCTCCCCCTCTTGGCCGCCCCCTCCAAGTCCCATCTAGGGCTGCCGCACCCCTAGGGTGGGAACCCTAGATGGGGGCGCAGCCACCTCCCCTCCTCTTATAAATAGTGGGGGTTTTGGGGCTGCCCAACACATGAGAACCTCTCCCTCTTGGCGCAGCCCTACCTCTCTCCCTTCTCCTCTCCCGCGGTGCTTGGCGAAGCCCTGCAGGATTGCCACGCTCCTCCATCACCACCACGCCATTATGCTGCTGCTGGACGGAATCTTCCTCAACCTCTCCCTTTCCCCTTGCTGGATCAAGGCGTGGGAGACGTCATCGGGCTGTACGTGTGTTGAACGCTGAGGTGCCGTCCGTTCGGCACTAGGATCTCCGGTGATTTGGATCACGACGAGTACGACTCCTTCAACCCCGTTCTCTTGAATGCTTCCGCTTAGCGATCTACAAGGTTATGTAGATGCACTCTCCTTCCCCTCGTTGCTGGTTTCTCCGTAGATAGATCTTGGTGACACGTAGGAAAATTTTGAATTTCTACTACGTTCCCCAACACGCGCCCCCCACTCTCGTGACCGCCTCTGGCACTTCTTGGAGTAAGGTCCAAGTCTCCTGGATCAGGTTCGGTGAGAAGATCACGTTCCCGAAGGTTTCATTCCATTTGGACTCCGTTTGATATTCCGTTTCTTCGAAACACTGAAATAGGCAAAAACCAGCAATTCTGGGCTGGGCCTCCGGTTAATAGGTTAGTCCCAAAAATAATATAAAAGTGGAAAATAAAGCCCATTATAGTCCAAAACAATAGATAAAGTAGCATGGAGCAATCAAAAATTATAGATACGTTGGAGACGTATCAATGCCTAGGCGATTGGGAGCGCGTAATGGAGGATGGACCTTGGAGCTTCAAGGGCAAAGCGGTGGTTCTAGATAAGTATGATGGATTTATAAAACCGTCGACTATAGAGCTCAATAAGATTGACATGTGGATACAGATCCACGACTTCCCAGGTGGCTTCTTCTCAAAAATCAAGGCTCTTGCTTCAATAGTGGGGGAGTTCATCTATGATGAACCAAGATCACAAGACTTTGAAGGTAACTTTGCACGTGTGCATGTGAAGGTGGATGTGACAAAGCTTCTCAAGAACGATGTTTCTTTGGTGGTGAAGAAGAAAGATACCATCCATAGGGAGATTTATAGAGTGAAGTATGAACGGCTCCCTAACTGGTGCACCGTTTGTGGTTACATTAGTCACCTATTCAAGGAGTGTGGAGATGGAGTCCACGATCCAAAGGCACTAGTCTTTGAAGACCTGAAAGCGTCATGGTTTAAAGGCTCGGGGAGTGACCCAGGTGAAGGACGAGGCAATTCTGAAGGCAATGGAACTAGGAGTGGCCGAGGAGGAGGCCGTTGTCCAGGCCGTGTGGGCAGAGGACGGGGTCGTGCAACTGATCATAATATGACAGCCCCTCGGGAGAATGATGGAATGCATGAAGGGGATATAGATCCATGGAGGAGGGAGACAAAAATAGGAAGAGAGGGGCTGCAGCGGTGGGTTCAAAGGCATTATTGCTGCTGCCATCACCCTTGGACAGCTCAAACAACCCTGTGCCGCCGCCATCCACTGAAATCCCACCCAGCCCGTCATCAAAGCAGGAGGCAAAGAGGAACAAGACCAGCACAATGACTAGTGAGAAAAACAGCGGAAAGGACACAACTCTGACAAAGAACAATGATGCGCGTTTGGCAGGCCTCCTAGGGGGGTCGCGCCTAGCGCAATGAGTCTTCTCTGTTGGAACTATCGTGGGGCTGGCAAACCTGCGGCGGTTTGAGAGCTTCGTGATCTAACGAAGCAATATGCCCCCTCTGTATTATGCATCCTTGAGACTCAAATAGAGGGTTCTAGAGTTGAGAATATGGCTGGTTCTTTAGGTTTCAATAAGAGTTATGCTGTTAGTAGCTCGGGAAGAAGTGGTGGTCTAGGAATTTTCTGGAATGAATAAATAAAGCTTGAGATTGTTGGCTATTCCCAGTATCATATTGATGCAATTATCGATGAACTTGTAGACGTTAAAACAAGAGTAACCTTTGTCTATGGGGAAGCACATGTCAATGAAAGATATAAAACATGGGATATGCTTAGGGGAATTGTTGGCACAAATGATATACCCCTGGCTAGTCCTAGGCGATTTCAATTGCATGCTCACTGAAAGAACATGCGATGCCCCCATGTTTGGTTTTGGTAATTGATGACAATCTCTATGGACTAATGGTTTCCTTGAGTTATATTTGAAGGTTTTGTCCATAGGCTTTTCTTGAAGTCTATGTATTGGTTTCAAGGAGTTTATGAGTTGACCAAGGTGCTATTAAGGAATTATCCAAAGATTGGTCATGTGAGTGTTGAGCTTATTGCAAGAATGTCGTGAAGAAAAAGATTGTGTGATCATTCATGTTTACCTTCAAGACATCATCCAAATGAAGAGAGTTGGAAAGATTCAAGGTTGATCAAGACTAAGTCAAGAGTGAATCAAGTTGATCAACTCACAAAGCGTAGAAGATGTACCGAGAGGGATCAAGTGATCCCATGGTATGGTAAGCATTTTCCATTGCACTCTGTGTACTAACCCATGGTCTATGTGAGAGTTCTATGTGGGGTTAGGTATGTGTCCATGGGCTTGCGTCAAGAGGAAGATATTATACAACCCATGGAAAGGATGACATCAAGTGGTGATCGTCATCATGATTGCCGTGTGCAAGTTCAAGTGGAGCATCACGAAGAGATCAAGTGCTTGAATCTTGCCATCCTTTGTGGTGTCAATGGACTTGTGAAGATGTGCCGAAGAGTGGCTCACCCATAGTGGACTATGGGGGAGCAATCATCTAGTCTTCATCGAGCCAACGCAATCAAGAAAGGTGGTCCATCTTGAGGGAGTCAAGATCGTCATCATCTAGCTCAAGTGGACCATGTGCAAGGCAAAGGTTTGCCCTTGATAGGTTTTCTATTTTACCGGTCTCGTGGTGGTAGTAGGGAGACCGGGTTATATGATCGTTTGCCGTACTATCAAGGGGGGCTCTCACGTTGGTAGCTTGATCGTATCGTTAGTAGAGAGCTCAAACCCTTGCATCCTTGCATCATGTTTCTTGGTTCTTGTTTGGTTCTCTTTGTGAGTCTTAGAGCTTATGGTCATCTTGATGACAAGCTTGAGTTCTTCGAAAACGGAGTTCACATGCGTCTTCTATGATGTTTTCGGTGTTGGAGGTTTTACCGGTCTTATCCGAGGAAGGGTTCTCACCATTTTCCTTTGGGCCTTTTCTCATTTGCTTTTTATTGGTATTTCTTTCAAGATTGTGTTAGCCCTTGTCACTAGCTTTCCAACAAACTTGGTTTCATCGAATTCGGAGTTCGTTTGTAAAAGTTGTGGTTGTTTTGGTAAAGGCTGCAGCGGTACTACCGCGACTAGAGCGGATGTAATTTTTTACTACCGCTCCAGAGCAGTACTACCGCGGCTCCTGAGCGGTTGTACCGCTCCAGAGCAGTACTACCACGGCTCCTAAGCGGTAGTACCGCTCCGGACCAAAATCTCGTGTTTTGCTCAGCGGAAGTAGGCAGAGAAGTATTTTTTTAGTACCGCTACCATTTGCGGTAGTACCGTGAGGTCAAGCGGTAGTACCATGAGGACGAGCGGTACTACCGCTCCGACGGTTCTTCTGGCCTTTTTGCCTCCTCGCTGTTGTGTTTCGAAGGGGTACTACCGCCCTAGCGGTAGTACCGCTCCTTGGAGCGGTAGTACTGCTCTGTGCGGATTGTGAGCATAACGGTTGGATTCGGGAGCTCCTATAAAAGGGGGTCTTCTTCCGCATTCAACCTTATCCTTTGAGCTCGTGTTCTTCCCCCATTGTTGACCTTCTTCGAGCTTGCTAACTCTCAATCCCTCCAATGATTCTTGCTAGTTCTTGAGGGAAAAGAGAGAGGAGATCTAGATCCACGTTTCCACCAATCACTTTCTCCTCTAAGTGAGGGGAACCCCTTGGATCTAGATCTTGGAGTTCTTCGTGTTCTTCTTTCGTTCTTCCTCTCATTTTCCTCCCTAGCATTAGTTTCTTTGGTGGGATTTGGGAGAGAAGGACTTGGGCACTCCGTGTGCCCTTGCCATTGCATTTGGTGCATCGGTTTGAGTTCTCCACGTGATACGTGGAAGTTATGAGTTGAGAAGCTTATTACTCTTGGGTGCTTGGTGCCCTTGAGCTTGTTCCTCTTGGGTGCTTTGGCGCCCTAGACGGTTGGTGGTGCTTGGAGCTCAATCATTGTGGTGTAAAGCTCCGGGCAAGCGTCGGGGTCTCCAATTAGGTTGTGGAGATCGCCCCGAGCAATTTGACGGGTACCGGTGACCGCCCCCAAGGGTTGCCAAAGTGTACGGGTTCGGTGACCGCCCCCAAGGGTTGCCATTTGTATGGGTTCGGTGACCGCCCTCAAGGGTCCCTTAGTGGAATCACGACATCTTGCATTGTGCGAGGGCGTGAGGAGATTACGGTGGCCCTAGTGGCTTCTTGGGGAGCATTGTGCCTCCACACCGCTCCAAACGGAGATTAGCATCCGCAAGGGTGTGAACTTCGGGATACATCATCGTCTTCGCGTACCTCGGTTATCTCTTACCCGAGCCCTTTACTTATGCACTTTACTTTGTGATAGCCATATTGTTTCTTGTCATATATCTTGCTATCAGTTAGTTGTTTATCTTGCTTAGCATAAGTTGTTGGTGCACATAGGTGAGCCTACTTGTTGTAGGTTTTGTGCTTGACAAATTAACCGCTAGGTTTATTCCGCATTTGTTCAAGCCTAAACCGTAATTATTTTAAAAGCGCCTATTCACCCCCCCTCTAGGCGACATCCATGATCTTTCAATTGGTATCAGAGCCTCGTCTCTCTTTGTTAGGCTTAACTGCCTAAAGAGTAAAGATGTCGACTAGGGGATTAGGATTCTCTGAGACTCTTAGTTTTGATGGCACAAATTTTGATGTTTGGGTAATTCGCATGCTTAATCTCTTTAGGGTCATGGACCCAAATTTAGAGCGAATTGTAGATATGGGTTTTTCTCCTCCAAAGGATCCCCAAAGATTATCTTTAGAGGATGAGAAAAACTCTTATCTCAATGCTCAAGCTTCTAATGTGCTTTTCGATGCTTTGAGCAATGTAGTTATATTTCAACTCATGCCGTTCCGAGATGCTCATGAGTTGTGGACGAAGCTTCAAGATAAATATGGTGTGTCCAAGATTTGTGGGGATGATTGTTCTCCCTCCACCTCCGGTCGTATAGTCTTCTCAACTTCTTCTACTTCACCTACATGTGATTTGCCACAAGGTAATGATATGGTGAGTAGTGTTGGTCATTGCAATGATGATAGTATGCTTATTGTGGATGATCCTTCGTCACTATATTATTGCAATGCTCCTTCTTTGGGCTTTAACACTTTGAGCACTCCAAACGTTTCACATGCTTGTGTTGATAGTCCTTGCATATCATGTAGAAATTGCTTGACTAAATCTCATGATGATATGCTTGCTATGTCTTGTTGCCATGATTAAAATGCATCTATTTCCTCGAATTGTTGTGCTTACAATGTAGAGGAAACCCAACACTCCATGGAACAAGATGTGGTGTTTAATGGTGCCTCAAGGGATCCTACACCATCATCTATTGCTTTTTGCCTTATGGCTAAGGCGTCAAAGGTATCTCCTACTTTGTACCCCAATATGTCTCTTGATGATGATGTTGATGCTAATGATGGTGAGGATAATGATGAAGAGAATGATAATGTTGCCTCCTGAAAAAATAAGGGGGAAATGATTTTTAAAGCTCTTCATAAAAATAAAATTGCTCGTTCCAACTTCATGGAAATAATGTCCATTGCCATTGATGGCAAGAAATACATTGAGGAGTTGGAATCTCATCTAGAGGAGCATGAGGTCACCATTGAGAAAATGGAAGCTCATGGGCGTGATTACACAAATGAGATCGTGGAGCTATCTCAAGCTCTTGAACATGAACAAAACACCTCCGAATCTCTTGAGGAGACTTTTGCTCTAGAATTATCTAGAGTGAGGGAATCTCATGATAGAACTCTTGAGGTGGCCAATGATTTCAAAACTAAAAATGCTAAGCTTGAAGTTGCTCATGCTAGACTCCTTGAGGACTTTGAGCACCTCGAAAATGGCTCAAGGGTCATCAAGGGTGAGCTCATCAAACTCACCGAGTCTCATGCTCAACTTGAAGCTTCTTATTTAAAAGAGCTTGCTAAGTTGCCCCCTCCTATTGTCGTTAATGATGATGCTTGTGCTACTAACTCTATTACTTGTGAAGCATCCATTTTGAAGGAGAATGTTGAGCTACGAGCTCAACTTGAGTTGCTATCTAGCAATTATGGGAAATTGGAAGAAAGCCATGAAAAACTCTCAAGCTCTCATGACGATCTTCTAGTATCCCATAATGTGCTAAAGGTATCTCATGAGGCCATGATTGCTAAGGCAACATCTAGTGAGCCTCATGTGGATACTAGCACTACTTCTAGTCAAAATAGTATATTGCCATGTGCTAGTCCTTGTAATTCATCTACTCACAATGTTGGTACATCTTGTGATGAATTGCTTTCCTTGCCTTGTTGCCCTAACGATGAAGCTTATACTTCCTCTAGTACTTGTGTTGAGACTAACCATGTAGAGGAAATCAAAGAGCTCAAGGCCCAAGTCACTTATTTGAAGAAAGACTTGGAAAAGAGTCATCAAGGGAAATCCACACTCAACAATATCTTGAGTGTGCAAAAATCCCCCAATGACAAAGGTGGACTTGGATTCAACTCCAATAAGAAGAAGAAGTCCAAGATGAACAAAAGGAAGGGCCAAGAACAAGTCAAGAATTCAGCCAAGATTGTTTGCTTCAAGTGCAAAGTAGAAGGGCATCATGTTAGATCTTGCCCATTGAAGAAGAAGGCCATTAGTGTCAAGCAACAAGGGAAGAGGTCACAAGTTCAATCTCATGCTCAACCTCAAGTTGAAGAAAGGCCTCTTCCCAAAAAGACCCAAGTTAATGCTTCTCTTGTTGAGAAATCAAGTGAGAAGAAAGTGAAGAGTAGACGTTGCTACTTATGTCGTGAGAAAGGCCACCTCGCTTCTTCATGCACTAGTGGTAACTTATCCAACCCAATTACTATTGATGATATCTATTCTCTTGGGAAGGATAAGGTCGACAATGTGTTTGCCAAGTTTGTTGGTACTCAAAGTGGTGTCAAGAAAAGAACCATTTGGGTTGCCAAGCCTATTGTGACTAACCTCTTAGGACCCAACTTGGTTGGGGACCAACAAGCTCAAACTTGATCAATAGGTGTTGTTGGAGGGCATTGGAGACTTGGCTACATTATGAAGAATTAAGGGGACTTCATCATTCTTATTGTCTCAAGCCAAGTCAATTGGATTATCAAGTTTCTATCTTATATCCAATGTGCCTCCTTGCGGTAACTTGTGCTTAAATTGTTTACATTGAAAGTTACTTGCCCCCCTTGCATGTTTTGGTTTTGTTCCTTGCATGTGTTTGTATATGTTGTGCTTCCAACTTGCTCATCTTGAGCAATCAAGTATGTGTGTGTTGGTTTGCACATCATGTATGTGTGCGTCGCGCTTTGAGCCGTTTTTGCTTCTTGTTTGTATCCTAGTTGGCTCGTGTGAGAGATTAATGGAACATCCCATTTTGGGGGAGTGAAGTGCTTTGTGCACCTCACAATACTATAAATGTTTGTACATGAGGAATACCATCTAGTATTGATATTACAAGATTATCTAGTCGCTAGGTGGTATATCTCTCATGAGAAATTCAAATTCTAAAAATTCCATTGATTATCTCATGCTGGATCCTCTTATTGCCTCTTGTTAAGTTCTTATTGGTATCACATTATAGGGGAGTAATATGCTATGTGCATATTACAAGCCTAGAAAATGTGTAAATTTGAGATAGTGTCTCCTAGAATTGATATTGTAAATTATATTGTTCCTAGGTGACATGTTAGCTCTACAAGTGGCAATTTGCTTGTGTTTGTTGTGAAGATGATGTTGGATGTCCTTGTTATCTACCACCGGGATTTATTTTCAAATTCTTCTTGTCTTTGACAATTGGTAGTCACTTATGTGTGGTAGAATTTGTTGATCATCTTTACTTTGGTTTTTGTCTTTATTTGCCTTCTCTCTTGCCAAGGTTTGTGTCAACTCCTGTTGTCTTCCCTACCACTTGTGGATCTTGTTTATTTCTTGTTCATGTCTAGTGTTTTTTAGATATAGTGAAAGTGGTGATCCCACCTTGTGCATTTTGTATTCAAATGCAAATCCTATATAATGCACAACTCGTGGGGGAGCTATCCTATTTTCTTTAGAACACTCTTCTTGTGATCCTTATCAAGTGTGTTTTGGTGGAAGGCAAGCCATTTCTTTTTGGTACTTTGTGCCATCATGAAACTTTGTTGAGAGCTTGGTTTGTTTGGAACCATCCTCTCTTTGGGAGTTTGACATCTTTAGTTTAGTGTGTATCAATGGATATCTCACTCCTTGATGTATCTTTAATGATATCTTCCAAGTGATGATTTATCTATTTGGTATACTTTTCTCTTGGCATTTTGTTTTCTTTTGGTTTCGGGTTTTGAATGTCTTGAGCATGCATGTTTACTTCATGTATGTTATTTGGCATGCTTTCTTTCTTTGACTCAATATATAGGGGAAACTCCACCTAGTCTCAATTTGGATGAGATGTGCATGAAATTCATTTTCATATCTATATGCACATATTTATGTGGAGTTTGTCCTATGTATTGGTGTTTCTAACTATTTGGTTCCTATGAGTTTGGGTACCATTTTGTTTGTGTTGTTGTTCTAGGAACAATTGGAGATGCATTGGATACTCGGCTCATTCAAAAGGAAGGTGTGTCACCATGTGCTTATTGGAGTCAAGCTAGGATGATCAATGAACTACTCTACCTTCAATTGGTTTCTACTACATCCTTCCAATGTTATCTCGGTAACAAGTATCATCATCTACTACATGCACACATTTATTGCATCAACCGCGTGTAGGTTGTATCATGGCATGTTATTCATTCTATCTTGTGATACTTGTTTCCTTTCTCAAAGCATCTCAACGATGATCTCATGTTGCTAGTTGTGATGTCTTTGATGGTTGTGTGGTAGGAATTCATCTATATCCAATAAGACCGTATCTAGCCATGTGCTATGCTTCCAAGCAAATATCTTATTGGTATATCTATGACTTCCTTTTGGATATCTTGTTCCTTCGTGTTGTAACTATTTCGGGTGTACATCCTTCTTTATAGACATATATTATCATGATTTCGTCTACCTAGAACCTTATACACTTGAGAGAAATTACATCTCTAGATGATATCCTTTCTTTCACGTCCACCTTGTCTTTCTTTTGTTTTTTTATTTGGTGGCTTCGTGAAAGCTTTTGCCTTGAGTGTGTGTCTTCTATCGTTGCATCTTGATGCACTCTTGTGTGGTGAAGATTATTTTCCTCATGCTTATCTTTACGAGGCTTTTGCCATCTTAATTGGTATCCCTCGTCTTGATGAGGCTTTCATCTTCTATCTTCACCACGGGTTGTCACAAGCATATGTTCTTTATATGCTTATTAGTAAGCTTGTGAACCCATTTGGTAGTTGTGCGTGGGAATGATAGGCCTTGCACCGTGTGCCTCATTCTTTCAAGACTTTATTGATGCTTAATGCTCATCCATACATTAGTCTTCTCAAGTGCATTGCCTTGACTCACACACATCATTTTGGTTGAGCCCATTCTTAAGTTGCCTCTTTTACTTGTTGCTCAACCGTGTGTTTGTTGCAAGTACTAGGCTTTGTTTCCTATATGCTCACTTGCACTTGTTGTAAGTTTCTATTGATTTTGGGGGAGCTATGATCCTATTTTGTGCACTTTGTATCCAAATACAAATATTCTTATGTGTGCACAAATCACGGGGAGCTTCTCTAGTTTCTTTAGAACACTCCTTTGCCCATATCATAATATCCTTTATTCATGTGGCTCGTAGGATCTTTGGTCTAGTTGTTTCAATTGATATCCTTTGATTGCTTGCTCCAATTGGTATGTTTTGACTGCTTCATTGCTTGTGTCTCTCTTTGTTATGTCTTTGTGGCATATCATTCTTTAGCAATCTTTGTGCCTCAATATATTTTGTGTTCCTCCAAGTATTTACCTTTGGGTATGTGTATTGCATTCGACTCTCTTGTGGAGAAATACACAATTTATGGAGGACCACAATTTATATTTGCCTTCTTAGATTTTCGCCCATTTTGGCAATCGATGCCAATGGGGGAGAAGCTTCAGAGAGTTTTGTGGAGAAGTTTAGAGAGTTATCTCCTCTTGCTTTGGTTTTGTTCCTTAGCTTTTGCATCTCATTCACATGCACTATTGGTTGTTGCATTGCATGATGATGCATAATTCCTTATATAAATTCTCTTGAAAGTGATTGTCATCAATTACCAAAATGGGGGAGATTGAAAGAACATGCGATTCCCCCATGTTTGGTTTTGGTAATTGATGACAATCTCTATGGACTAATGGTTGCCTTGAGTTATATTTGAAGGTTTTGTCCATATGCTTTTCTTGAAGTCTATGTATTGGTTTCAAGGAGTTTATGAGTTGACCAAGGTGCTATTAAGGAATTATCCAAAGATTGGTCATGTGAGTGTTGAGCTTATTGCAAGCATGTCTTGAAGAAAAAGATTGTGTGATCATTCATGTTTACCTTCAAGACATCATCCAAATGAAGAGAGTTGGAAATATTCAAGGTTGATCAAGACTAAGTCAAGAGTGAATCAAGTTGATCAACTCACAAAGCGTAGAAGATGTACCGAGAGGGATCAAGTGATCCCATGGTATGGTAAGCATTGTCCATTGCACTTTGTGTACTAACCCATGGTCTATGTGAGAGTTCTGTGTGGGGTTAGGTATGTGTCCATGGGCTTGCATCAAGAGGAAGATATTATACAACCCATGGAAAGGATGACATCAAGTGGTGATCGTCATCATGATTGCTGTGTGCAAGTTCAAGTGGAGCATCACGAAGAGATCAAGTGCTTGAATCTTGCCATCCTTTGTGGTGTCAATGGACTTGTGAAGATGTGCCGAAGAGTGTCTCACCCATAGTGGACTATGGGGGAGCAATCATCTAGTCTTCATCGGGCCAACGCAATCAAGAAAGGTGGTCCATCTTGAGGGAGTCAAGATCGTCATCATCTAGCTCAAGTGGACCATGTGCAAGGCAAAGGTTTGCCCTTGATAGGTTTTCTATTTTACCAGTCTCGTGGTGGTAGTAGGGAGACCGGGTTATATGATCGTTTGCCGTACTATCAAGGGGGGCTCTCACGTTGGTAGCTTGATCGTATCGTTAGTAGAGAGCTCAAACCCTTGCATCCTTGCATCATGTTTCTTGGTTCTTATTTGGTTCTCTTTGTGAGTCTTAGAGGTTATGGTCATCTTGATGACAAGCTTGAGTTCATCGAAAACGGAGTTCACATGCGTCTTCTATGATGTTTTCGGTGTTGGAGGTTTTACCGGTCTTATCCAAGGAAGGGTTCTCACCATTTTCCTTTGGGACTTTTCTCATTTGCTTTTTATTGGTATTTCTTTCAAGATTGTGTTAGCCCTTGTCTCTAGCTTTCCAACAAACTTGGTTTCATCAAATTCGGAGTTCGTTTGCAAAAGTTGTGGTTGTTTTGGTAAAGGCTGCAGCGGTACTACCGCGACTAGAGTGGATGTAATTTTTTACTACCGCTCCAGAGCAGTACTACCGCGGCTCCTGAGCGGTTGTACCGCTCCAGAGCAGTACTACCGCGGCTCCTAAGCGGTAGTACCGCTCCGGACCAAAATCTCGTGTTTTGCTCAGCGGAAGTAGGCACAGAAGTATTTTTTTTAGTACCGCTCGCAAGCAGTAGTACCGCTACCATTTGCGGTAGTACCGTGAGGTCGAGCGGTAGTACCGTGAGGACGAGCGGTACTACCGCTCCGACGGTTCTTCTGGCCTTTTTGCCTCCTCGCTGTTGTGTTTCGAAGGGGTACTACCGCCCTAGCGGTAGTACCGCTCCTTGGAGCGGTAGTACTGCTCTGTGCGGATTGTGAGCATAACGGTTGGATTCGGGAGCTCCTATAAAAGGGGGTCTTCTTCCCCATTCAACCTTATCCTTTGAGCTCGTGTTCTTCCCCCATTGTTGACCTTCTTCGAGCTTGCTAACTCTCAATCCCTCCAATGATTCTTGCTAGTTCTTGAGGGAAAAGAGAGAGGAGATCTAGATCCATGTTTCCACCAATCACTTTCTCCTCTAAGTGAGGGGAACCCCTTGGATCTAGATCTTGGAGTTCTTCGTGTTCTTCTTTCGTTCTTCCTCTCATTTCCTCCCTAGCATTAGTTTCTTTGGTGGGAATTGGGAGAGAAGGACTTGGGCACTCCATATGCCCTTGCCATTGCATTTGGTGCATCGGTTTGAGTTCTCCACGTGATACATGGAAGTTACGAGTTGAGAAGCTTATTACTCTTGGGTGCTTGGTGCCCTTGAGCTTGTTCCTCTTGGGTGCTTTGGCGCCCTAGACGGTTGGTGGTGCTTGGAGCTCAATCATTGTGGTGTAAAGCTCCGGGGTCTCCAATTAGGTTGTGGAGATCGCCCCGAGCAATTTGACGGGTACCGATGACCGGCCCCAAGGGTTGCCAAAGTGTACGGGTTCGGTGACCACCCCCAAGGGTTGCCATTTGTACGGGTTCGGTGACCGCCCTCAAGGGTCCTTTAGTGGAATCACGACATCTTGCATTGTGCGAGGGCGTGAGGAGATTACGGTGGCCCTAGTGGCTTCTTGGGGAGCATTGTGCCTCCACACCGCTCCAAACGGAGATTAGCATCCGCAAGGGTGTGAACTTCGGGATACATCGTCGTCTCCGCGTACCTCGGTTATCTCTTACCCGAGCCTTTTACTTATGCACTTTACTTTGTGATAGCCATATTGTTTCTTGTCATATATCTTGCTATCACTTAGTTGTTTATCTTGCTTAGCATAAGTTGTTGGTGCACATAGGTGAGCCTACTTGTTGTAGGTTTTGTGCTTGACAAATTAACTGCTAGGTTTATTCTGCATTTGTTCAAGCCTAAACCATAATTATTTTAAAAGCGCCTATTCACCCCCCCTCTAGGCGACATCCATGATCTTTCACTCACGAACATGATAGTGTAGGGACAAGAAGCCAAACACAAATGGATGCTTTCAGAGACGCTCTCGACACATGTGGTTTATCTGATATTGGATACACTGTTACGGATTGGACATTTGAGAAGAAGGTGACAGGGGGGACTTACACACGGGTGAGGTTGGATCGAGGGGTTGCTAACCCGGCTTGATCAATAGCCTTCCCATCAGCTAGGCTGGAGCATGGTACGGCGGCGTCGAGCGACCATGCCCCTCTCTTTGTGAGCTACATACATGGAGCATGCAGACGGGCCCCGCGCTCCTTTAAATATGAAGTGGCCTGGGAACGGGACCCGGAGCTGTCGTCAGTGGCCAGCATGCATGGCAGAATAGCGCTAGAGATTCGGTGTTGAGCATATGCGACAAACTGCAATCATTGTCTCATGATGTGAGCCAGTGGGACCAAAACCATTTTGGAAATGTGCTGCGTGAGATTCAGTGCTTGAAGACAGAGCTACAGGAGCTTCACGTGATCCCAAGCAGACATTCTCCAAGTCATTTGGAGATTAAAATAATTGATAGACTAACTGAGCTTTATCACAGAGAGGAGATCCTATGGAGACAACGCGCCCGACTGGAGTGGCTGATGCACGGCGACAAGAACACATATTTTTTCCACCTCAGGGCAAGTTGAAGAAGGAGAAAAAACCAAATAAAATCACTCTAGAGACCGGATGGCCAGACTACAGAGAATGTCATAGAGATGGAGAACATGACCAAAGCTTTTTATCAAAATCTCTACACATCGGAGGGGGTGCATGACATGGAGCAGGTGCTTGATATAGTTCCAACAAAAGTAACACCAGCCATGAATGACATGTTAAATGCTCCATACACACACAAGGAAGTGAGAACGACCTTATTTCAGATGTACCCAATGAAAGCACCTGGTCCTGACGGATACCCATCGCACTTTTTTCAGCACCACTAGGACACATGCGGTGATGAGGTTACAAAGGCGGTTTTGAGGATAGTTGAGGGCACGGAGTCGATTGAATGCATAAATGACACAATTTTGGTACTCATACCAAAGGTAAAAAAACCCTACCCTATTGTCCCAATTCGTTCAATCAGCTTGTGTAATGTTTTGTACAAGATTGCTTCCAAGGTGATATCTAACAGACTTAAGGTTGTTCTACCTGACATAATGTCAGCGGAGCAATCAGCTTTTGTCCCAGGCAGGTTGATTACGGACAACATTATCACGACGTATGAGTGTCTACATTCTATGAAAAGGAACAAAGCCAAGAAAAATCAGCTGTGTGCACTCAAGCTTGATATGATGAAAGCATATGATAGGGTGGAATGGCCTTACCTAATGGCAATAATGATAAAGCTGGGTTTTACAAACTGTTGGGTTGATATTGTGATGATCTTGGTAACTGTCGGTGTCAAAACCGGCGGATCTCGGGTAGGGGGTCCCGAACTGTGCGTCTAAGGCTAATGGTAACAGGAGACTGGGGACACAATGTTTTACCCAGGTTTGGGCCTTCTCAATGGAGGTAATACCCTACTTCCTGCTTGATTGATCTTGATGATATGAGTATTACAAGAGTTGATCTACCATGAGATGTAGAGGCTAAACCCTAGAAGCTAGCCTATGGTATGATTGTTGTTGTCCTACGGACTAAACCCTCTGGTTTATATAGACACCGGAGGGGGCTAGGGTTACACAGAGTCGGTTACAGAGAAGGAGATCTACATCCGAATCGCCAAGCTTGCCTTCCACGCAAAGGAGAGTCCCATCCGGACACGGGACAAAGTCTTCAATCTTGTATCTTCATAGTCCAACAGTCCGGCCAAAGTACATAGTCCAGCTGTCCGGATACCCCCCTATCTAGGAATCCCTCACTAGCCCCCGAACCAGGCTTCAATGACGATGAGTCTGGCGCGCAGATTGTCTTCTGCATTGCAAGGCAGGTTCTTCTCCAAATCCAGAGTACCTGTCGTGGTGAACAGTGTCCGGTCTCCATTAATGTCATACTCCTCGACTTCTGTGCTTCAATAATGGCTATCTCCACGTGTCAAGTGAATACGAGAAGTCGGGGCATTTTTACATTTGCCATCCTGACCCTGTAAGCCAACCGTCTATTTGAAGAGACGGGGATCCTCAGATCCAAATCACACCATCTTCCTCCCAGCAAGCATTCAACAGAGCATGCCCGGGAAAAGCCACTCCATCATGGATGGCCGCCGAAGCTCCTCCTCTCGCACCCTTAGCTCTAAGCCAGGTGATTGGGAAAAGTGTTCTATCCCTCATAGCCGATTAGTGGAGTTGCAGACCGAGGGGTTCCTCCCACCTGCATACATGGTCCCCGTCCAAGCTGGACTAGCCACCTATAATGGCGGGGAGCAGGCGGAGACTTTTACGAACCCATCTAGAGGGGAGTGGATATGCCTTGTCCCGTTTTTGCTGATAGGGCTTGGGTTTCCAATCCACCCATTCCTCCGCGGGCTACTGGAGTTCTACGGTCTGCAGCTGCATAACTTCACTCCTGCCTCCATACTGCACATCGCAGGGTATGTTGCCTTCTGCGAGCTCTTCCTGGGCTGCGAAGCTCATTTCGAGTTATGGAAGAGGCTATTCTGCCTCGTCCCTCACAATCAGGAGGGATCTATATATCAAGTGTGCGGAGACGAAATATGGCGCATCGCTCGGGCCGGATACATGTCCGGCACTCTGAAGAAGGCATCCGAAGACTGGCCCTCGGAGTGGTTTTATATAGATGATGTTCCCCTTCCGGACCCAGTCTGGACAGGCCTTCCCGAGTTTACCAACGCCCCGCTGAATAAACGCCAAAACTGGCGCCCGCGGAGCCCCCAGGAGGAAGACGATAGAGAGGTCCTCTATCTGACGGGCAGGATAAAAATTCTGGCCAAATCAGGATTGACAATGATAGAGGTTATGTCAATATGCATAATGCGGGGGGTGCAGCCACTTCAATATCGGGGGAAACCCATGTGGCACTTCAACGGAGAAGACGACGCCACCCGCTGCGGTCGTAAAGGTCCGGACTCCGCCACCGCACTGGCGAAAATATTGTCCGATTTGTACAAAGTGGAAGAAGAGGAGTTCCTCCGCATTAAGCCGCGGGATGGATTTTCCATGTACGACCCCCCAAGCTGGGTAAGCTGTCATTCCTTACTCGATTCTATTCATACCTGTGTCCTTTGTCACCAATCATTTATCTTACTATTTTCAAAGCAGGAACTGAGAAGGGCCATGGAAGAGTTCAACAGCCCACCTCCGCAGCCAGAGGATCCTGGCCGGGCTCTCGACCCTGGACTTGAAGAAGATCCGGATATATCCGTGGAGCTTGTAGACAGGACATTTTATCAAGCAAGCCGCGACGGCGCTTTAGTGGCCATCCTTGCTGATTATCCCGGGCTGCTCCCGGTGTCGAACGTAAGTAAAGCCAGAGCCCTAAATTTCGAATTATGCCATGCCTTAAGCACACATGTTGTATTTTTGAAGAAACGGCCATCAGGACACCGTGCTGAGCCCACGGGGGCTCATCAGCAAAGGGCATCCGGTCCGGGCAGGCATAAGAGGAAGGCGGTTAGAACTGAGACGCCGGGGTAGAGGTACAAATTGGACTTTCTCTGTGATTATCTTTGCCGAATTGTGACAGTTTGCATTGCATCCTGGCAGGAAAAACATCCGCCGAACTGCATCCGGATCCCTTGCCGACCACGCCTCAAGCAGCCGGATTCCTGAAGCGGACTCACGGGTGGAGGCTGATGTGGGGGCAACGCCGAATTGCCCTCCCACAAAGGATGCGGACATGCTTTCTACTTCAAACTCCGAAGTGAGGAGTGCCATGAATCACCGACGCAGACGGGCCGTACTCCGCAATGGTATTTTCTCTAAGGAGGCTTTCGATGCCTTCAACTCTGGAGACGCATATATTCGCGCCGCTCAAGATGGACTTGCCAGAGCAACGGACCAGTATGCGAAGGATATACGGGTAAGAAAATCTGATAAGTATGTGTAGTAGTAGCCCCTGGGACTTGAAACAGTTGGCACAACTGATTTAAGGATCATTGTATGCATAGGTTCTTATAGAGAAGAATACTCATTTATCTCAAGAACTGGAGGAATCTAAGACCCAGCGGAAGGCCGCTGTTGCCGAACAAGAAGAATCAAAAAGGGCCTCTTCTGGTAAGACTAACCTTGTACCAGTTATTTATTTGACATGGTTTATAAATCTAACAAGAGATGCTGCAGACAATCCCGGGGAGAATCCGATGATTGTGGAAGATAATGAGCCACATATGCGAAGTCAGCTGAAGGCGGGCGAGCGTGTGCTGACGAAGACTATTCGAATCTCCAAGATGCTAATATCCGACTGAGCGTCGAATTAAAAGATGTTCGGGCTCAGCTTGCTGACTCCGTGAAGGAGAACAAGAGGCTTCGACGCGGCATTTATAGTAAGTGCTTAAACGAACTGTAGTATAGTTCGGCAAGGAAGCGTATTGACAGAGTTATGTCTGTAGGTATGCTGACGGGCCGTCCTGAAGAGGAGATGCCCGAATCCACAGGCGATATGCTGCAAGATCTTTCACAACTACACGAACGAGCGCGGCAGGTGATCCAGGGTATTGCCCAGGCCTTGGGGCCATCCGCTTCCCTGCCAGGAGGCATGAGCGAGCTTGTGGAGATGCTTAAAGGAGCACGGCGGTGCTTCCGGTTATGGAAGATATCAGCCTGCCGACAAGGTGAGAGGGAAGCCTGGGCCATGGTGAAGACGCGATACGCCAGGCTGACCCGAACCATATGGCCGAAGTCGGACCGGTGGGGGCAGATGGGCAAGAGATACCTGTAAGTCTGGTATATGACCAAGTAGCATTAGCAGCAAAGTATTCCCAATAGGATTGTAAGCTAGACAACCTGTTGGATGGTATAGAGGAAGAATATAGACAATCTAAGTGACTATGTAATTTAAATGGACCTATGTAGTCCCTAGCCGGATTGAAAATCATTTGTCATGGCGGACCTTTTTGCTTCAGCCCCCGGACCCGATAGTCCAGAGTGTATCCGAATACCCGCACAGTTATGAAAAACCGAGGTATGCATGGAAACCAGGCGTAGGGGTCATAAGTTCTTTAACAGACAAGTACCCAACTAGTTATGTTATATTACATGGATAGTAAGAAACATCTTCCAGAGAGAATAGTTCCGTTAGGGGTTCCTTTCTCTGGGTGCGCATGCATCGATGTGCATGTCCGAACTGCAAACAGTAGCGCAGGAAACAAAACATCTGGGGATTCACGTTGTAATAAAAGAAAACATCTTTTGTTCACCAACCGAATATTCCCTTAAGAATGCTAGCTTTTGGCTTCACCCAGTCTGAGGTACACATCCGGCTGAACCGGCAGTAACAATCGCAGAGGTGCTCCCCTTATGCCCTAGCCGAATTAACGGGAACGTAGGGCATAAACACAAGAGCCAGGCAACCCTGCATGGCCAAAACTTAAGTCATATCGATGCATATAATGGTGAAGAAAAGGCGCATATGGAAAGAAAACACATATGTGGCTGGCAGGGAGCCATTAAAGTGGTTATTTTTAGCTTCCGTATAGGAAGCCCCCAGGTATAGTCTGCACACATAGTGCGGCCAGAGTGATTGAAGCATCCGTACAGTTTTGTAAGGCTGTGTGTGGAAAGGAAAAGAAGGTGAGAAAGGAAGGAAGAGAACATAATTGAAGAGGCGGAGGTGAAGAGACGAACCCTGAGTTCGGTGCTAGGCGTAGAATCTTCAGAGTCTGGCCGCGTTCCATGGGTTCGGCTCGAGTCTGTTATCAGATGCATTGCACAGACGGTACGCTCCTCCTGTGAGAACTTTATAAATGATGAAGGGACCCTCCCACTTGGGCTTGAGCTTGTCCTTCTTCTTCTCGGGGAGGCGTAGAACTAGTTCGCCAATGTTATAAGTTTTGGCCCGTACTTCTCTGCTTTGATACCTTCGAGCCTATTGCTGATAGAATGTGGAACGGGCTTTTGCTACGTCACACTCTTCCTCCAGAGCATCTAAGTTGTCCTGCCGATCTAGCTCGTCTTCCTTCTCTTCATACATGCGCACGCGAGGTGAGTCATGGATTACGTCACAGGGTAGCACTGCTTCTACGCCGTACACCATAAAAAATGGTGTGTATACGGTGGTACAATTCGGCATGTTCTACAGCCCCCATAGTACGGAGTCGAGCTCCTCGACCCAATGCGTGTCTGGTTCTTTAAAGGATCGCACTAGTCTGGGTTTGATGCCGCTCATGATGAGACCATTTGCATGTTCGACTTGACCGTTTGTTTGGGGGTGATACACAGAGGCGTAATCGAGCTTAATGCCCATGTTGCCACACCAAGTTTTCACCTCATCGGTTGTGAAATTTGAGCCATTGTCAGTGATGATGCTGTGGGGCACACCGTAACGGTGTACGACCCCTGATATGAAGTCTATCACTGGTCCGAATTCAGCCGTTTTAACTGGTTTGGCTTCTATCCATTTGGTGAACTTGTCCACCATGACCAATAAGTATTTTTTCTTATGGCTTCCCCCTTTGAGAGGTCCGACCATATCCAGCCCCCAGACCGTGAAGGGACAAGTTATGGGGATTGTTTGGAGAGCGGTAGGGGGCATATGGCTCTGATTGGCGAAGAGTTGGCAACCAACGCAATGTTGGACAAGGTCTTGTGCATCTGCTCGGGCTGTCGGCCAGTAAAAACCTGTACGGAAGGCCTTGCTTACAAGTGCCCGAGCAGCAGCGTGGTGCCCTCCGAGTCCGGAATGGATTTCGGATAAGAGCTGTCGCCCTTCCTCTTCAGAGATGTATCTTTGGAGCACTCCGGTAGTACTTTTCTTGTAGAGCTCTCCTTCATGGACTTTGTAGGCCTTAGAGCGTCGCACGATACAACGTGCCTCATTTTGGTCCTCAGGCTAAGAAGGGCTCGGTCCACGGGGCCATGACAACCATGATTTCATGGGCCGAAGGTGTTATTTCGGTGGCAGAGCCTCCGATTACGTAAGATGGTTCAGAATCTGCGATTGTGTGCGGAGCCGGACTAATATTGCCGGACTCCCCTTCCCATACCACGGATGGCTTGAACAGCCTTTCCAAGAATATATTAGGTGGGACGGGGTCACGTTTAGCGCCGATGCAGGCAAGGACATCCGCCGCTTGATTATTTTCTCTGACCACATGGTGGAATTCAAGCCCCTCGAACCGAGCTGACATCTTGAGGACGGCGTTACGATAAGCCTCCATTTTCGGATCTTTGGCATCGAAGTCTCCATTTATCTGAGATATTGCGAGATTCGAGTCCCCGCGCACTTCGAGGTGTTGGATGCCCATGGAGATTGCCATCCGAAGACCATGCAACAGAGCCTCGTATTCGGCTGCATTGTTGGAGTCTGTGTATAGTATTTGGAGTACGTATTGAACCGTGTCTCCGGTGGGGGATGTCAGGACAACACCTGCTCCCAATCCGGCCAGTATTTTAGAGCCATCAAAGTGCATGATCCAATTGGAGTATGCGCCGTACTCTTTAGGCAGTTCGGCTTCTGTCCATTCGGCGACAAAGTCAGCCAGAACTTGCGACTTAATGGCCCTCCGTGGTTTATATGTTATGTCGAATGGAAGGAGCTCGATAGCCCATTTAGCAATTCAGCCCGTTCCATCGCGGTTGTTTATTATATCGTTGAGTGGTACTTCAGAGGCCACCGTAATCGAACACTCTTGAAAGTAGCGTCGTAGCTTCCGGGATGCCATGAAGACCGCGTACGCTATCTTTTGATAGTGTGGGTACCGAGATTTGCATGGAGTGAGGACAATGGACACGTAATATACCGGCTTTTGGAGCGGGAACTTGTGTTCGTCTGCTTCTCGCTCGACGATGAGCACTGCGCTTACAACTTGGTGTGTTGCGGCTATGTATAATAGCATGGGTTCGCCAGTATTTGGCATGGTCAGGACTGGATTGGTGGCCAAGAGGGCCTTTATTTCTTCCAGTCCTCCTGTGGCCGCATCCATCCACCCGAAGTGTTCAGTGCGTCGAAGAAGGCGATAAAGAGGTAGTGCCTTTTCTCCTAATAGGGAGATAAAGCGGCTTAAGGCAGCCACACATCCAGTTAGTTTTTGGATCTGCTTGAGGTCTGTTGGAGTAGCCAACTGTGACAGAGCTCGGATTTTTGCTGGATTTGCTTCGATTCCTCTATTGGAAACGATGAAGCCGAGCAATTTCCCGGAGGGTACACCGAAGACACATTTCTCCTGGTTGAGCTTGATGTCGTATGTTCGGAGGTTGTCGAACGTGAGCCTCAAGTCATCTATTAAAGTTTCAACGTGTCTAGTTCTAATGACCACGTCGTCTACGTAAGCCTCTACTGTTTTGCCGATTTGTTTTTCCAGGCATGTCTGAATCATGCGTTGATAGGTTGCGCCGCCGTTTTTGAGCCCGAAAGGCATGGTATTGAAACAGATTGGGCCGTATGGCATAATGAAGGCCGTTGCGGCTTGGTCAGACTCTGCCATCTTGATCTGATGGTATCCAAAGTATGCATCGAGGAAACACAATGAGTCATGTCCTGCGGTGGCGCCGATGATTTGATCAATGCGGGGGAGGGGGAAGGGATCCTTGGGGCAAGCCTTATTGAGGTCCTTGAAATCGACACATAGGCGCCAGGATTTGTCCTTCTTTGGTACCATTACCAGGTTTGCTAGCCAATCCGGATGTTTTATGTCTCTGATGAATCCGGCCTCGAGTAGCTTGGCTAGCTCTTCTCCCATGGCTTGCCGCTTGGGCTCTGAGAAGCGCCTAAGAGTCTGCTTGACTAGCTTGTATCCTTTCAGAATATTGAGGCTGTGTTCGGCCAGCCTACGTGGGATGCCCGGCATGTCTGAAGGGTGCCAGGCGAAAATATCCCAATTCTCCCACACGAAATCTCGTAGTGCGGCGTCTATTGTGGGGTTCAACTGTGTCCCAATGGAAGTTGTCTTTGTAGGGTCCGTTGGATGGACCTGGAATTTGACTATCTCGTCCGCGAGCTTGAAAGAGGTGGACTTGGGTCACTTGTCGAGTATCACGTCGTCTCTGTCCACCGTGGCTCGCAGCGTTCTCAGTTCTTCGGCCGTGAGGGCTTCTGATAATGCCTCCAGGGCTAGTGCGGCTGTTTTATTTTTAGCGCGGAGTGCGACGTTCGGATCACTAGCTAGAGTGATTATTCCATTGGGCCCGGGCATTTTGAGCTTCATGTACCCGTAATGGGGTATATCTTGGAAGCTCGTGAATGCGTCCCGCCCTAAGAGGGCGTGGTATCCGCTGCTGAACGGGGCCACTTGGAATGTAATTTCTTCGGACTTGTAATTCTCCGGCGTGCCGAATACCACATCCAGTGTGATTTTTCCTGCACATCGCGCCTCCCGACTAGGGATGATTCCCCTGAAGGTTGTGCTGCTTTGCTCAATGCGGGTCTTGTCAATTTCCATCTTGTTGAGGGTTTCCTCGTAGATGAGGTTTAGTCCGCTTCCGCCGTCCATGAGCACTTTAGTGAGCCGAAAGCCATCCACGATTGGACTAAGGACCAAAGCGGCTGGTGCCCGGACTATTTGGAATTGAGGTTCGTCACTGGCATTATAAGTTATAGCCGTGTCATTCCATGGATTTATTGTTGCCACGTGGCAAACTTCGGCGAGACTACGTTGAGCTCGCTTGCGCCTATTATTTGAGGCGAAAGTCTAGAAGATTGTCAAGACCGTATTGTTATTTCCGGCGGGATGTTGTTCTGCTGTATGGTTTATGAGGAGATCCTCGCCGCTCTTCGCTACCTGCCGGAGTATCCAACATGCTCTAAGGCTGTGAGTTGGCGTGGCGTCCGGTGTGTTGTGAAGTTTGCAAGGCCCATTGAGCCATTCCTCCAATACGGTTCCACACCTTGTATTGGGCTTTGGTTTTTTGGTAATTGAATCGGGTAACTTACGAGAGTTTGCCCTTTTAGTTCGGACGAAGGGTTTAGCGAGAGCCAGATTGTCCCAGAAGTTTGTTTGGGTTTTCCAAGCGCTTTCCATTGCGCAGTATTTCTGCACTATGGCCGCTAAGTCAGCAAAGTGTACTATGTCACGGCGACTTATAGCGTTGAGGATCCCTTTGTCCGTGCAATTTTTCTAAAAGTGGGAGATTGCGTCTTCCTCGCGACGGTCCTTGACTGTGTTTATCACAAGGAGGAATCTGGCCCAGTAATGATGTATTGTCTCTTGGGGCTCTTGTCTGATATGCGAAAGATTGAATAAATCTGGGTGGGTGGGTGGCTTTGAATTCGAATCCTGACCCAATCCAAGACCCAGGGGCCAAGAAGCTTCCGAGTTTAACAGCTCGGGCTCCGGGATGTTGCCCAATTTCTTTGGCCCATCGCCCGACTCTGAATTCAGGGTTTGGGCCATGTCCTCCCGCGAGCGAGTGTCCGGCTCAGAGAGCTCGGAAATACGGACATAGTTCATCCTCAAAATAGAGGGAGAATTCATATGATGCTCTTCCACTACCGCTATCTCATGGGTGACCAGCGGAGAGTAAATATCCCTTTGGTCGGGTTTGAGCCCGATCCGGTCATAGTCCGTAGCAACGCCCAGGGCGGCGATGCGATCCCAGAGCTCATTAAGGGAGGAGAGCTCCATCAGGTCCATTTGTTCGGCGAGTTCCGAATCGACGTGGAGGCTGTTTTTGATGACCTGAGAAGTCATCGTCGGTGCGATAGCCGATCGGGCGGTCATGACGAAGCCGCCTAGCTGGAGAGTATGGCCTAGGGCCAGGGCTCCCCCAATGGTAATGTTGTCCTTGACAACGAGACGAGCCATCAAGCCTTATAGCGACGACACAGAGGAACTCTCAATGAAAGCACCAATGTCGGTGTCAAAACCGGCGGATCTCGGGTAGGGGGTCCCGAACTATGCGTCTAAGGCTAATGGTAACAGGAGACTGGGGACACGATGTTTTACCTAGGTTCGGGCCCTCTCGATGGAGGTAATACCCTACTTCCTGCTTGATTGATCTTGATGATATGAGTATTACAAGAGTTGATCTACCACGAGATCGTAGAGGCTAAACCCTAGAAGCTAGCCTATGGTATGATTGTTGTTGTCCCCTTTTTTTAGAAGAGCTTTTTTGAATAGAAGAAAAGTAATGAAACCCGCGATGGCTACTGAATAACCTCCTTTGATTTTTTTTATAATAAACCCTTTGACCTTTTTCTTCATTCGCCAAATCTTCTTCAGTTCTATCCAAGCTCGGTTTTGTCTGAATCTTTGTGGAAGAAGAAGTGGTTCGCCAGCCGCTACATCCAGGGATCCCACAAAATCATTAAACCTGGCAGCTGCTCGCTCTTTGATCAGTGATTTGCCGGCCACTAGATCGATGAAGAATAGACTAAACCCTCCGGTTTATATAGACACCGGAGGGGGCTAGGGTTACACAGAGTCGGTTACAGAGAAGGAGATCTACATCCGAATCGCCAAGCTTGCCTTCCACGCGAAGGAGAGTCCCATCCGGACACGGGACGAAATCTTCAATCTTGTATCTTCATAGTCCAACAGTCCGGCCAAAGTACATAGTCCGACTGTCCGGATACTCCCCTATCCAGGAATCCCTCAGTCACCACAGTCAAGTTTTCTATTTCGTTTAATGGGAAGAAGCTACAATTATTTATTCCTTCAAGAGGCATCAGACAAGGGACCCGATCTCTCCATACTTGTTCTTGCTGGCAGCAGAGGGCCTTTCGTGCCTGTTAAAATCTAAAAGTGAGTCATCCAATTTGCATGGACTATAGGTAGCTCCTTTGGCACCACCGGTAAGCCATCTCCTATTTGCCGATGACAGCCTGCTGTTCTTCAAGGCTAACAGTGTGGGGGCAACTGAGGTGCACCATGTATTGGACACTTACTGTCGAGCGACGGGGCAGCGTATCTACTATTCCAAATCATCAATTTATTTTAGCAAGGGGGTACCTGAGTCGGTCAGACAAGAAATCAAGGAAACACTTAACATTCCCAATGAAACTGTTAATGAGAAGTATTTGGGGATGCCGTCAGACATGGGGAGCTCAAGGAACGGAGCTTTCAAATATCTTAAGGATCGCCTCTGGAGGAAGGTTCAAGGTTGGATTGAGCGAACTATGTCTTTGGCTGGCAAGGAAGTTCTTGTCAAAGCTGTAGCGCAGGCTGTCCCAGTGTTCTTCATGTCATGCTTCAAACTCCCTAGAGGCTTGTGTGAACATTTAAACATGCTCATTCGGAAGTTTTGGTGGGGCGCAAAAGATGGAAAGCGTAAACCACATTGGGTTTCTTGGAAAATGATGAAACAACCCAAGGGCATGGGAGGCTTCAGTTTCAAAGATTTTGAACTTTTCAATCTGTCCATTCTTGCTAGGTAGGCGTGGCGTTTGTTGCAAGACCCGGAGTCGTTGAGTGCTCGAGTCCTGAAAAGTGTTTACTACCCAACCTCTGATATACTCCATGCAGAATTGGGGAGTCATCCGAGCCAGGTCTGGCGGGCCATTATAGAGGGAAGAGACGTTCTGAAGCAAGGTTTAATAAAGAGAATTGGAAACGGAGCAAACACAAATATATGGACGGAAAACTGGTTGCCCAGGGAGGAGATGATGCGACCCTATGGGAGTATTTCGCCAAACCCACCCACCCTGGTATCGGAGCTTATAACTTGTGTGCCAGCCTCATGGGATAGACAGCTTGTCCAAGCAACGTTCATGCCAAGGGATGCTCGGGTTATATTGGGAATACCTATGTGCACTCGAAACATCATAGATTTTTGGGCATGGTTTCACGACAAACACAGAACTTTCACTGTAAAATCGGCATACAATATGCTAGTAGCTACCAAAAACAGAAGAGAAGCATGGTTGGAGGAAGTACCGGGTCCTTCCAGCTCTAGGGCCGAGGAAGGGGCCTGGAAAACACTGTGGAAAACAGAAGTTCCGGGAAAGGTATGGATGTTCCTGTGGAGATTGTCGAAGCACTCGCTTTCGACTAACGATGTCCGTGCCCATCGCCATATGTCTGACTCGCCCCAGTGCGGATATTGTGGAGTTCAGGATTCTTGGTGCCATTCACTTATTGAGTGCACGTCGTTGGGCTCTCATCGATGAAGAGATCACGCATAAAATAATAGCTACGTCGAAGCCAAAGGCAAAGCAATGGTTGTTTACGTTGATGGAACTGTTATCGCCTGATGAGTTCACGCTGGTATCGGTGACACTATGGTCCATATGGCATGCAAGGCATAAGGCTATCCATGAAGCCATCTTTCAGACCCCTCATGCGACCTACGGCTTCATCACAAGATTCATAGCCGAGCTCGACATTGTCAAGGGGAAGATGCAGCAGGCTGTTGTGAGAGGTGTGACCACAAATCAGGCTTACACACATCCACGGAAGACACCACCAGGTTATTGCAAGATACATGTGGATGGGGGAGTCCTAGGCACTAGAGGAGGTTCGGTTGCAGCTGTTTGCAGAGATGAACAAGGGAATTTTATGGGGAGCTCAGCACTTGCAGTGCAAGGAGTAACAGATCCACCTACTCTAGAAGCAATGGCGTGTCGAGAAGCTTTGGCGCTAGCAGAAGACTTGGGAATCCAAAATTTTGTGGTGGCCCCCGACTGTCAACAGGTGGTCTCGGACATCAACAGAAGAGCCAGGGGAACATATGGAGCAATTGTTAGTGAGATAAATCTTAGATCATCTTCTTTTCTTTGCACTTTTGTTTTTGAGAGTCGTGTTGTCAATGTAGAAGCACATCGTCTAGCCAAGTTTTCATTTTCGAGAGGCCCGGGACGCCACGTTTGGTTTGGTGTGCCCCATGACCTCAGATGTATCCCACAACATGTGGACTTTCATGAATAAACTTGGACTTTACCCCTCAAAAAAAAACTAATGATTTCTTTTCTAAAAAAAACTGTGTTAATGTTAAAATAACAAACAGATTAAATTTTGTTTGGTCAGTCCCAGTAACACAGCAAAATTTGCTTAAAAAAAGTAACACGGGGAACCGAATCTTCCTGTGCACCGAAAAACCGAATATAGTCCATCTAAGAAAGAAAAAACAAAATGTTATGGCATGACGATGATAATGGGACGCACCATGTACACCGTCAACAAAGCAAGTTTTATGGCGTATTGCAACACACAGCCTGTCTATGTGTTTCGAGGTTCCACGCCAAGGTATGGATGGAGACCGACGCATTGTGCCCAATGTGTGCAGTGCACGGCTAAACTTGTTAAATAAGAATGACTTTTTTTTCTTATACTGGTAAAGGTTTAGGACAGGGTGACCCTTTGTCTCCTCTCTTGCTTAACCTGATAGTAGATGCCTTCTCTGGAATGTTAGTCAAAGGCTCTCAAGCAAGTTTGATTAGTGGGGTTATCTCCTAAATTAGTGGAGGGGGTCACGTGCCTGCAAAATGGAGACACACCCTCCTTTTTTTGGAGAATGGCCATTGAATATCTCTTAGCCTTAAGTGGATTTTGGCTTCTTTTGAACAAGTTTCTGGAATGGGGATTAATTATCACAGGACTGCTTTGGTGCCTATTAACATGGTACATTCTTTTGCGGATATATTTTAGAATGTAGTAGGAGATTTCCCTATAAAGTATCTGGTAATTCCTTTGCATTTTGAAAAGCCTAGTACAGAAGATCTTCAACCTTTAATTGATAAATATTCTTGCTAAGATTCACTACTACATATCATAGCCTTTAATTGGCAAGATTCTTGGCTGAATTTAGCATGATGATAATTTGTTGTCATCTCTAACGGGAAAAAGGGAGGCCCTAGCACCAGCGATCAACTATTGGAGCTTTTCCTTTAGCTCGTTTGTACTGCTCAAACAAAAAAATGTAGGGATTTTGCGTTTCTTTCAAATTCACAAATATTTTTCAAATATCATTCAAATTTCAAATTCATGATCTTTTTCTAAATCTTGAAAAAAAATGAAAACCCGAACACTTTTCAAATTCATGAACATTTTTTTACTGGACACTTTTCAAACTTGTTCATCGTACAAATTTCAACTTGAAAAAAAACTATGAACACTTTTCACTAAACAATTTTCAAATCTTGTGAATGTGTAATTCTTCATGAAGTTTTGCATGAGTTGAAAACCACTCACTCTATTTTTTTTCAAGTTCATGAACATTTTCCACTGGACATTTTTAAAATCTCGGTCTCTCAACAATTTCCAGATTCACAAACATTCTTCACTAAACATTTTTTTTGAAATAATCAAACAATTTTCAAGTTCATGAAATTTTCCAGGATATTTCCAAATCTCATTCACTGGACAAATTTTAAATTCGTGAACAATTTTTAAAAGCATGAAGAGAATTTTAAATTATGAACATTTTTAAAAAGCATACAAAAATTGTAATTTAAAAAAATCGAGATTTTTCACATTTTTTAATTTATGAAGTTTGAAAACAAAAAAGAGAAGAAAATAAAAAGGAAAGGAACATAGGAAAAATGAAATAATCTAAAATAAATAAATAAAAGGTAAACCAAAAAATGAGTAAAAAAAGGTTCGGAAACCTTCAAAGATTTCTAAAACTAATCTGCACCTCTCCTAGTGGTTCGACGCATGCTTCGTTATGATCCTAATGGGTCGGCTCATGTTCCTATGCTAGTGGGCGATCGGAGTTTTAATGGGTCGGCTCAATATCCTTCAGTATACTTTGCTAACCCTACAAAGGGGGAAGGGGACGACTATTTATAGTGATATGGGTGAGAGAGGGGGATACATGGTCACTTGGGATGAACTGCTCGCGGGCAGGGCCTAGATGTATGTATGGCCACTTGGACCGAACTTCTCTCCTTAACCCTACACCTCTCACGTCCTAGCTTGGTCTTGCTCCCTTGATTCTCCATGGTCATTTCCATGGTAACTAAGTATGCACAAGGTCCCCGCTTGAGGTAGTAGCCATGTCTCATATGAAGTTAAGGGTAGTTCAAAGAGGAGCGAGTTAACCTCCTTTTCGATGGCGCGTGCATGTACTCTAGTCATAGGTCCACTTAACACTTCAGGTGTTGGTGTAGAGTCCATGGGGATGTTCGTGGGGCGCTCCGTACCATCTCCCACCCCCATCTAGGGGAGGGGGATCCGCTCTCGGATCGTGAACTTCATCACCATGGTAAGGTGCCAACTCGATGACACTGAAATTGTCGCTCAGCGAGTACTTGTCACGAGGGATGTCGATTTTGTAGGCGTTGTTATTGACCCTTTATAGAACCTTGAAGGGCCCATCGGCTTGGGTAGAAGCTTGGACTTGCATTCTTCCGGAAAGCGATCCTTTCAAAGGTCTAGCCACATAAGATCTCCGGGGTTGAACACCATGGGTCTCTTTTTGGTGTTGATCTTGCATGCCTTTGCACTTGCGCTCGATGGTGAGTATTGTGTCTTCGTGCATCTTCTTCATGTAGTTGACTCGAGCACTTGAAAATCCATTGTTGGTGCACTCATGTAGAGGAAGCGGAAGGATATCCAAGCCATAGACCACTTCTAAGGGAGACTTCATCATTGTCAAATGTCTTGCACGATTGTAGGCGAACTCGGTAATGGGTAAGCACTCTTCCCACTCCCTGACATTTTTTAATGAGTAAGCGAAGTAGGATAGATAGTGTGTGATTGACCACCTTCGTTTGGCCATCAGTTTGAGGATGATACACCAATGAGAACAAGAGCTTGATTCCTAGCTTGGCGCAAAGAGTCTTCCAAAGTTAGCTCTAGTATTTAATATCACGGTATTAGATGGTTATCTTGGGCACTCCATGTAGACACGAGATTTCCCTACAAAATAAAGTTGCAACATGTCAAGCATCATCGGTCTTGTGGCATGGAATAAAGTGTGTCATCGTAGAGAACCTATCAAACAACTATAAATATCGAGTCTTTTTTATTTTTATTCCTAGGCAAACCAAATATGAAATACATGCTTATGTCGTCCCAAGGTGCACATGAAATAGGCGATGTCGTGTAAAGACCATGGGATTGAGCTTTGAGCTTAGCTTTGTGGCATGTATTGCATCGGTTGACGGAGCGTCCAACATCGGGAAACACCCTTGGCAAAAAGTACTTGTGGGCAACGTCACATAAGTCTTGTCACGCGCAAAGTGTCTCATGAGTCCGCCACCATGTGATTCTTGCAAAAGTAGTAAACGTAAAGAACTCTCGGGAACATAAAGCTTGTTAGCACGCATTAGATAACTCCCAACAAGTCCCATTTTGAATATCTTTAATATGATCAAAGCCAACAACATAGTGTTCAAGTTGGGTGATTAACATGCATTTGCAAGAAAGAGCATTCGCTACGACATTTTCTTTACCCTTCTTGTATAAGATGACATAAGGAAAAGGCTCGATGTATTCACTCCATTTAGAATGACGACTATTCAACTTACATTGACCCTTCACTACTAGGGAAAAGCTTATACACAGGATCTTACCAGCAGCGAGTTTTAAATTAAAGCGCTGCTGCAATATAGCAGTAGCGCTCTCCTGCAGTACTCCCTATTGAAATAAACATAGCAGTAGCGCGCCTCCTCTAAGCCGCGCTACTGCTATAATTCCCACGACCCCGCCGCAAAGCTAGTTCTATCAGCAGCGCGATAATTCGGAGCGCGCTACTGCTAGGTAGTTTAGCAGTAGCGTCTTTACCTTTAGAGCACTACTGCCAAAACTAGCTATCTACCACCTCCCACGCTCTCCTCTATCCGATCCACACTCACACTCACACTCACTCCATCTCTCCTTCACCTCCCCCCCGTGCCGGTCCTCCCCCGCCAGCCGCCGTCGCCTACCCCTCTTCCCTCTGTGCCGCCGTCACCTCCTCCTCCTCGCTGGACTCGGTACCGCCCTCCTCCTCCGTCCTCCCTCGACTAGCCGCCGGCCGGCCCCTCCTCGCTCCGCCCTTCCTCCTCCGTCCTACTCTCTCCTCCCTCCTCCAGTCGCCCCTTTAGGGAGTCCCGGATTAGGGGGTGTCCGGATGACTAGACTATATACTTTGGCCGGACTCCTGGACTATGAAGATACAAGATTGAAGACTTCGTCCCGTGTCCGGATGGGACTTTCCTTGGCGTGGAAGGCATGCTTGGCGATACGGATATGTAGATCTCCTCCCATTGTAACCGACTCTGTGTAACCCTAGCCCTCTCCGGTGTCTATATAAACCGGAGGGTTTTAGTCCGTAGGACGAACAACAATCATACCATAGGCTAGCTTCTAGGGTTTAGCCTCACTGATCTCGTGGTAGATCTACTCTTGTACTACCATATCATCAATATTAATCAAGAAGGAGTAGGGTTTTACCTCCATCGAGAGGGCCCGAACCTGGGTAAAAACATCGTGTCCCTTGTCTCCTGTTACCATCCGCCTAGACGCACAGTTCGGGACCCCCTACCCGAGATCCGCCGGTTTTGACACCGACATTGGTGCTTTCATTGAGAGTTCCTCTGTGTCATCATCTTTAGGCCCGATGGCTCCTCCGATCATCAACAACGATGCAGTCCAGGGTGAGACTTTTCTCCCTGGACAGATCTTCGTATTCGGCGGCTTTGCACTGCAGGCCAATTTGCTTGGCCATCTGGAGCAGATCGAGAGCTACACCCCTGGCCATCAGGTCAGATTTGGAAGTTTGTACTACACGGCTGACGTCCGCGGAGACTTGATCTTCGACGGGTTCGAGCCATAGCCGAGCGCGCCGCACTGTCACGATGGGCATGATCTAGCTCTGCCGCTGAACAGTGCCCAGGAGGCCGCCCCAGTGTCCGCTCTGACCTTTAGCTCGGAGCCGACTGCGCCAATCGAGGACGGGTGGCTAGACACCGCCTCGGGGGCTGCAATCTCTACGGCGATCGAGCCGAACACCGGCCTTGTCCTTTGCGAAGCTCGTGACTCCAAGGTGCCGGACTCCTTTCCGGACTCCGAACCTTCCGCGCCCCTGCCGATCGAACCCGATCGGGCGCCGATCATGGAGTTCGCCGCCGCAGACATCTTTCAGCACTCGCCCTTTGGCGACATTCTGAATTCACTAAAGTCTCTCTCTTTATCAGGAGATCCCTGGCCGGACTATGGTCAGCAAGGTTGGGATGCGGACGACGAAGAAATTTGAAGCCCACCCACCACCCACTTTGTAGCCACTGTCGATGATTTAACCGACATGCTCGACTTCGTCTCCGAAGACATCGACGGTATGGACACCGATGCAGGAGACGACCAAGAACCAGCGCCTATAGGGCACTGGAAGGCCACCTCGTCATATGACATATACATGGTGGACACCCCAAAAGAAGGGAATGGCGATGAAACAATGGAGGATGACCCCTCCAAGAAGCAGCCTAAGCGCTGACGTCAGCGGCGCCGCTCTAAATCCCGCCAAAGCAAAAACAGCGATTCCGGCACGGGAGATAATAACACCCCGTACAGTGCCGAAGACAACCCCCTCCAGCAGGATTCAGCACAGGAGGATGGAGAAGCCAGCCCTCATGAGAGAGCGGCAGACAGAGAGGTAGAGGACGAGAATTACATGCCTCCCTCTGAAGACGAGGCAAGCCTCGACGACGACGAATTTGTCATGCCTGAGGATCCCGTCGAACAAGAGCGTTTCAAACGCAGGCTTATGGCCAAGGCGAGCAGCCTCAAGAAAAAACAGCAGTAGCTTAGAGCTGACCAAGACTTACTAGCCGATAGATGGACTAAAGTCCTTGCGGCCGAAGAGTACGAACTCGAACGCCCCTCCAAGAGCTACCCAAAGCGCAGGCTGCTACCCCGATTAGAGGAGGAAGCACCTAAACCTACATCACCAGCGCATGACGCGGCCGACCGGCCACCTCGTGGCCGCGACAGAGAGGCCTCTCGGCTATCCACTCAAGCCGCACCCCGGTGTCGCTCAAAAAATACCAAGGCACGGGGAAATGCGCCAGACCTGCGAGACATATTGGAGGACAAGGCAAGGCAAACAAGATCGATCTACGGATCCCGCGGGCGCCCCATGACACGTGACGATAACCGTCATGCCGGATATGGCAAATACGGCCAGGCTGAACACAGCAGACAAAGCTCATTTGGGCTACGTCGTGATATAGCCCAGTACAGAGGCGCCACACACCCACTATGCTTCACAGATGAAGTAATGGATCATCAAATCCCCAAGGGTTTTAAGCCCGTAAACATCGAATCATACGATGGCACAACAGATCCTGCGATATGGATCGAGGATTATCTCCTTCATATCCACATGGCCCGTGGTGATGATCTACACGCTATCAAATACCTCCCACTCAAGCTTAAAGGACCAGCTCGGCATTGGCTTAACAGCTTGCCAGCAGAGTCAATTGGTTGCTGGGAGGACCTGGAAGCCGCATTCCTCGACAATTTCCAGGGCACCTATGTGCGACCACCAGACGCCGATAACCTAAGCCACATCATTCAGCAGCCAGAGGAATCGGCCAGACAATTCTGGACACGGTTCCTGACCAAGAAAAATCAAATAGTCGATTGTCTGGACACAGAGGCCCTCGCAGCCTTCAAGCATAACATCCGAGATGAATTGCTTGCCCGGCACCTAGGACAGGAAAAGCCGAAATCCATGGCAGCCCTCACAACACTCATGACCCGTTTTTGCGCGGGAGAAGACAGCTGGCTAGCTCATAGTAATAACATGACCAAGAGCCCTGGTAATTCGGATACCAAGGACAACAATGGCAGGTCGCGTCGCAACAAGCACAAGCGCCGCATTAACGGCGACAATGCTGAGGATACGACAGTTAATGCCGGATTCAGAGGCTCTAAACCCTAGTCAGCGGAAAAAGCCATTCAAAAGAAATACTCCGGGCCCGTCCAGTTTGGACCGAATACTCGATCGCTCGTGCCAGATACACGACACCCCCGAAACACCAGCCAATCACACCAACATGAATTGTTGGGTGTTCAAGCAGGCAGGCAAATTAAGTGCCGAAAACAGAGACAAGGGGCTGCACAGAGATGACGAGGAGGAGCCCCGGCGGCCGAACAATAGGGGACAGAAGAGCTTTCCCCCACAAGTGCGGACGATGAACATGATATACGCAACCCACATCCCCAAAAGGGAGCGGAAGCGTGCACTCAGGGACGTATATGCGTTGGAGCCAGTCACCCCAAAGTTCAACCCGTGGTCCTCCTGCCCGATCACTTTTGATCGAAGGGACCACTCCACTAGCATCCGCCATGGCGGATTCGCCGCGTTGGTTCTAGACCCAATCATTGATGGATTTCACCTCACTAGAGTCCTCATGGATGGCGGCAGTAGCCTGAACCTGCTTTATCAGGATATAGTGCGAAAAATGGGCATAGATCCCTCAAGGATTAAATCCACAAAGACGACCTTTAAAGGTGTCATACCAGGTGTAGAGGCCAACTATACAGGCTCAGTTACACTCGAAGTGGTCTTCGGATCCCCGGATAATTTCCGAAGCGAGGAGTTAATCTTCGACATAGTCCCGTTCCGCAGTGGCTATCACGGCCTGCTCGGACGAACCGCATTTGCAAAGTTCAATGCGGTGCCGCACTACACATACCTCAAGCTCAAGATGCCAGGCCCTCGAGGAGTCATTACGGTCAATGGAAACACCGAACGCTCTCTCCGAACGGAGGAGCATACGTCGGCCCTTGTGGCGGAAGTACAAAGTAGCCTCTCAAGGCAATTCTCCAGTCCGCTATTAAACGTCCGGACACCGTCAAGCGCGCCCGGAGTAACCTACAAAAAGAACACCTGGAACGCACCGAGCAAGCGTAGCAGCACGGCCCCAACCCCAGCCCTCGCAAAATAGAGAAACCAGTACCACCAGTACATAATTACGCTCTGGAAATACCATGGGCACAGGGGGAGGGGCACAACCACGGCACGCCCAAAATGCGGCTCAACCGCACTAGGGGCTCCCGATTTTGTCATTTCTTTTTTCTTACTTTCAGGACTCCACTCTCCGGAAGGCCTGTCCGGCAGTACAATCGCCGAACACACGATGCAACAGCCAGGGAGGCAGCAAGGTACGCCGAATGTCCAGGTGGTCTCTATAACGAGCTAAATACCTGTCTTACATAAAATGTCTCAGCTTGCCCCTGGAGGGGGACATGTCAAATAATCCCATCTCTTGCTTATCGCACTATTTGTATCGTTCTGCTTTCACAGCAGCCTTTTAATAAACAATACGTAGCTCTTCTCTATTATTGCATTCATTTTTTATGTAAATATGTTCAGTTATGACATTATGCAACCGTACACTTTGGTACGGCCAATACACCAGGGGCTCAAGTACCCCAGAATATGGTGTGAGAAGTCCGAACACTCTCACGAGTGCGGCACCCCGAACTTATAGCATTATATGCATCGGCTCCGAATCATGTCTTGGGTCAATAGTTGGGTTTGCCCGGCTCCCATGTTTTGGTACCTTACATTCCGTTATATCGGCTAAGGTAGCGCTGGGAGAACTACTGCGATTGTGCCCCAGTTGAGCTGGGTTAAGCACCTCAGTAGAGAAAGCTAAAACTGACCGTCATGATAGGGCGAGAGCCGGTCGCTGTTCGAGAGGTTTTCGAGTCCCTAAAGACTTATGCCGCTTAGAGCAAGGAGCTGGCTTTGTCCGGCCTAGGCGTGGATAGTGCCCCAAACTCGGTCTTCCGAATACTAGGGGCTTCGCCGAAATTTAAAATTATAGAATTCTATGGCTAAGTGAGAGTGATAAAGCATTATAGTCCGATTGCCTTGTTCGTTGTGCTGAGCGCCTCCCTCGAAGGACCCAAGAATGGGAACAAGAGCACTCAGGTTTATCCCGAACACTCCAGCACTCATGGCATGGGGGTAGAAGCCGACGACTCGCATCTCTCAGATTTAATAAACGGCCGCACAGAAGGTAATATTTTAAATTCAAAAAGCGTTGCTTAGCGCATATGAACAAGTTTTCAGCGCACAGGATAACACGAGCGAGTTTACTCAAAGATTACATCCTTGGAACACTCATTGGCCACAAGGCATGCACCCTTCAGGACGCCCTCATAATAGAACTCGGGCTTGTGATGCTCCTTCCCCTTCGGTGGCCCATCTATCACCAGCTTCTCAGCATCCATCTTGTCCCAGTGTACTTTAACACGGGCAAGGGCCCTACGGGCGCCTTCGATGCATACGGAGCGCTTGATGACTTCAAGCCATGGACAGGCATCCACCAGCCGCCTCACCAGCCCAAAGTAGCTCCCAGACAGGACCTCCCCAGGCCATAGCCGGCCTATAAGGCCCTTCATGGCATGTTCGGCTACCTTATGGAGCTCAACCACCTGCTTCAGCTGGTCGCTCAAGGGCACCGGGTGTCTGGCCTCACAATATTGGGACCAAAACATCTTCTCCATCGAGCTCCCTTCCTCGGCTCGGTAGAATGCGGTAGCGTCGGACACACTGCGGGGCAGATCTGCGAATGCTCCTGGAGAGCTCCGGACTCGGGTAAGTAACAAGTAATTCACTTTCACGTGCTTGCTTTGCATAAAGAATGCCTTACCTGCCACTATCTTCTTCATCGCCTCAATTTCCTGGAGGGCTTTTTGGGCTTCGGCCTTGGCAGATTTGCGCTCTCAAGGGCCGAGGCAAGCTCGGACTCTTGAGTTTTTGAGTCAAGCTCCAAACTCTCGTGTTTTTTCACAAGAGCGTGGAGCTCTTGCCGCACCTCTGCCACCCGCGCCTCCTGCTTTTCTCGCTCAGTGCGCTCCACAGCCGCATTGTCTTTGGCCTTGGACAGCGCTTCTTTCAGGGTCGCCACCTCGGTTGTGGCCCCTGTAACACTCACGTTGGTCCTGTCATTTTTTGCAACCAGGTATTTTTTATATACTAACATCAGGTACTACTTACCTTCCTTGTCCTCGAGCTGCTTCTTGGCAAGGCCGAGCTCGTTCTCGGACCGCTCTGCTTCAATGCATCGACCTTCGCAGTCAGTGCGGCAGAGGTCAGCAGCGCAGCCTGCATTCCCATATTGACATATTTATGTTAGACACCTGCGTATATATTTTTAGATCCTCAGTCCGGCTTTTCTTTCCGAACACCAAACTGAGCATCAGGGGCTACTGTCTATGCGGTAATATTTTTACATGTCTTAAATACATACCTCAAAGCCTGTTAGAAGGCTACCACAGGCTTCCGTCAGCCCGCTCTTGGCGGACTGAACCTTCCGGATCACCGCACTCATAATAGTGCGGTGCTCCTCGTCGATGGAGGCGCCATTAAGCACCTCCAGCAAATTATCCGGTGCCTCCAGTTGGACGGAGGTCACAGGCATCGTAGGCTTGCCCTTCTTATGAGGGGGCCGCCTGCTGGACTTCGGAACCACTGAAGGTTCCTGCGCAGTGTCCGGCCCAGGGCCGGACTTAGAGCCCTTTGGGGTTTTATCCCCTTTGTGCCTGGAGTCCAGAAGGTCGCCTTGTGGTGCCTCCGGGGCTACCCTCTCCTGGCTCGGCCCCTTTTGGGACTCCACCTCGGCATCGTCCGTGGGGCGAGGGGAGGTAGCAGTCAGGAGTGAAAGACTATTCATCCGACGAATCCAGGGATCCGCTCGACGAAGCGTCGAGCCGGGCCTTGGGCGGACTACATGATTATGTTCGGCGTTAGAAGATACTGTGAAGTAAAGGAACACCATGAGTTATTCTGGTATCTGGATACTTACGATTTTGCCAGGGGCTTGGACCTGGATGGCCACTCCTCTTCACCATCGTCGGCGTTGGTGGAGTAGTCCGGGAGAAGGGTCTTTCCCTTCTTGGACCCTCCGGCCCCCCTAGTTGGGGTGGCCTTCCTTTTCTTTCCTCCCCCCATTGGAGGGGGAGAGGCCTCTTCTTCCTCCTCCTCATCTTCGTGGGAGGAGTGCGCTTCGGAGTCGTCGGGCGATGAATCCGACACCACCAGGCGCCGGGAGCTCTTTCGAGTTCCCGTGGCCTTCTTCTCCGGCACCATGTGAGGTGTCGGGACCAGCAGCTTCGCCAAGCGGGCATCTGTTGGGCCTTCGGGCAAAGGAGCCAGACAGTCGATCTGTCCGGACTTCTTCTGCCAGTCATGTTAAAGGAATGGGAGCTTAGATCCCGCATAGAGTCAAACTATGAAAAACAAGTACCCTGTAATGGGTAAAACAAGCTTACCGCGTTGGCTTGGCGCTTCGCGCAGAATCCGCGATCCTCGGTAATGGGAGGGGGAACCTCGGTGCCCTTAAATAGCACCTTCCAGGCATCTTCGTGCGTTGTGTCAAAGAGCCTGGACAAAGTTTGGTGTTGGGCCGGGTCAAACTCCCACAAGTTAAAAGCCCGTCGTTAACACGGGAGGATCCGGCGGAAGAGCATGACCTGGACTACGGTGACAAGTTTAACCTTCTTGTCAATCAGGTCTTTCACGCAGGTTTGGAGTCCGGTCAGCTCTCCCGAATTACCCCACGACAGGCCCATCTCTTTCCAGGAGGTGAGCCGTGTGGGGATGTCAGATCGGAATTCGGGGGCCGCTGCCCATTCAGGGTCACGCGACTCGGTGATGTAGAACCACCCCGATTTCCACCCTTTGATGGTTTCCACAAAGGAGCCCTCGAGCCATATGACGTTGGGCATCTTTCCAACCATGGCGCCTCCGCACTCCGCCTGCTGGCCGCCCACTACCTTCGGCTTGACATTGAAGATCTTCAGCCATAAGCCGAAGTGGGGCTTGATGCGGAGGAAGACCTCGCGCACGACAATAAACGCTGAGATGTTGAGGATGAAGTTTGGGGCCAGATCGTGGAAATCCAGGCCATAGTAGAACATGAGCCCCCAGATAAATGGGTGGAGTGGGAAGCCTAGTCCGCGGAGGAATTGGGGAGGAACACCACCCTCTCATGGGGCCTGGGGGTGGGGATGAGCTGCCCCTCGTCTGGGAGCTGGTGCGCAATCTCGTTGGACAAGTATCCGGCTTTCCTCAACTTTTTGATGTGCCCCTCCATGACGGAGGAGGCCATCCACCTGCCTCCCACTCTGGACATGGCTGGAGAAGGTTGAGGTGGGAAGTGCGGACTTGGGCACTGGAGCTCGAGTGCGCGGAAATGGATAAGCAAAGGAGGAAGAAGGCGTAGATGGGAAGGGTGGATCCTTATCCCCTTATATGGGCGGACGAAACTATGTACCCCCACCAGCCTGGTAAAACTCGCTTATCTCCCAAGCGCCGTGATTAATGGCACGGTTGGGTTACCCACGCTCATATTGATGAGAATCCCGGAATAAGGGGACACGATCTCTGCTTCGACAAGACGTGCCAAGGAAACCACCTCGCTAAACACGCTGAGGTGGGACAGTAAAATGATTCGAATAAAGGCTTGGCCGTGGCATGATGTCACACTGCGGAATACGTCAGCAGATTAGATTTGTACAAATATTATTCTCTCTATGGTGGTATGTGGAACTTATTTTGCAGAGCCAGACACTATCCTTGTGTTCAAAATCTTCTATGAAGTATTCGGAGGAGGAACCCGCCTTGCAATGCGAAGACAATCTGTGTGCCGGACTCGTCGTCATTGAAGCCTGGTTCAGGGGCTACTGAGGGAGTCCCGGATTAGGGGGTGTCCGGATGACCGGACTATATACTTTGGCCGGACTCCTGGACTATGAAGATACAAGATTGAAGACTTCGTCCTGTGTCCGGATGGGACTTTCCTTGGCGTGGAAGGCAAGCTTGGCGATACGGATATGTAGATCTCCTCCCATTGTAACCGACTCTGTGTAACCCTAGCCCTCTCCAGTGTCTATATAAACCGGAGGGTTTTAGTCCGTAGGACGAACAACAATCATACCATAGGCTAGCTTCTAGGGTTTAGCCTCTCAGATCTCGTGGTAGATCTACTCTTGTACTACCCATATCATCAATATTAATCAAGTAGGAGTAGGGTTTTACCTCCATCGAGAGGGCCCAAACCTGGGTAAAAACATCGTGTCCCTTGTCTCCTGTTACCATCCGCCTAGACGCACAGTTCGGGACCCCCTACCCGAGATCCGCCGGTTTTGACACCGACACCCCTCCTTCTCCCTCCTCCCTCCTCCCTCCTCCATCCACAACCCCTCCTCCCTGCTACATTTTGATTTAGTAGGCTAGTTCATATGCAACATTTTGATTTAGTTCATATGATTTAGTTGATTTAGTAGGCTAATTGATTTAGTTGATTTAGAACATTTTGATTTAGTTGATTTAGCAGGCAAGTTAATTTAGTAGGCTAATTGATTTAGTTGATTTATAGAACATTTTGATTTAGTTGATTTAGTAGGCAAGTTGATTTAATAGGCTAGTTGATTTAGTTGATTTATAGAACATTTTAATTTAGTTGATTTAGTAGGCAAGTTGATTTAATAGGCTAGTTGATTTATAGAACATTTTGATTTAACAATTATTTTTCTTTCCTGTGAAGTGGATCGTTAATCCTTGCTCATATTGCTTTAGGAAAATGGCGCCACCACCACCACCACCATGTCGATTGTGCAAGTCAAGGTGCGCCGGCAGCCTTGCAACTGGTAAGCTGTTCGGCATCTACTTCCAGCCGAGTTTTCGTCATGCCGCGGTAAGAAATTGTATGAAATGTAACAACTATTTTTTTAGTGTTGGCATTACTGCATTGTGTCATTTTGCTTTCTTTACACAGATCATCCATGCAATGTGAGGTTGAAATTCAACAAGCTGACAGGAGACACTGTGACATTTGAGGCTCCTGGGGGGCGTACACTATGGAGGTCGAGAAAGGATGCAACATGTCACAGATTGGAGGAGATGGATGGGCCTGTTTCCTCGCCCGCATGCGTCTTACTGGTGGTGAGTTGATCAGCTTCTCCTTCAGAGCAGAAAGACCCAATTAAGCTAGCTATCATTTATATCAACCTGGTGGAAGATGATGAAGATTACGAAGATGATGAAAATAATGAGGACCCACTCGATGAAGATGATGAGGACCCACTTCATGAAGCCATCGTAGCTCAAAGAATGAGGCTGAGCGAGGAGGAGGTGTGCAACCTATGGGACATAATTCCGCCACGTGTTGACTTTGTCGGGGTGCCATTCGTGACCCACCTGACAAGTACCTGTTGGGGAACGTTGCAGAAAATAAAAAATTTATATGCTTTCACCAAGATCAATCTATGAGTTCATCTAGCAACGAGAGAGGAGTGCATCTACATACCCTTGTAGATCGTGAGCGGAAGCGTTCAAGAGAACGGGATTGAGGGAGTCGTACTCGTCGTGATCCAAATCACCGGAGATCCTAGCGCCGAACGGACGGCACATCCGTGTTCAACACACGTACGGTTGAGGAAGACGTCTCCTCCTTCTTGATCAAGCAAGGGGAAAGGAGAGGTTGATGAAGATCCAGCAGCACGATGGCGTGGTGGTGGATGCAGCAGCGATCTCGGCAGGGCTTCGCCAAGCTTCTGCGAGAGGGAGAGGTGTAGCAAGGGGAGAGGGAGGCGCCAAGAGCATGGGTGCGGCTGCCCTCCCTCCCCCCTTTATATAGGCCCCCTAGGGGGGCGCCGGCCCTAGGAGATGGGATCTCCAAGGGGGGGGGGGCAGGGGGGTGGCTTGCCCCCCAAGGCAAGTGGAGGCGCCCCCCACCCCTAGGGTTTCCAACCCTAGGCGCAGGGGGGGCCAAGGGGGGCGCACCATCCCACTAGGGGCTGGTTCCCTTCCCACTTCAGCCCATGGGGCCCTCCGGGATAGGTGGCCCCACCCGATGGACCCCCGGGACCCTTTCGGTGGTCCCGGTACAATACCGGTAACCCCCAAAACTTTCCCGATGGACGAAACTTCATTTCCTATATATAATTATTTACCTCCGGACCATTCCGGAACTCCTCGTGACGTCCGGATCTCATCCGGGACTCCGAACAACTTTCGGTTTACTGCATACTTATATCTCTACAACCCTAGCGTCACCGAACCTTAAGTGTGTAGACCCTACGGGTTCGGGAGACATGCAAACATGACCGAGATGCCTCTCCGGTCAATAACCAACAGCGGGATCTGGATACCCATGTTGGCTCCCACATGCTCCTCGATGATCTCATCGGATGAACCACGATGTCGAGGACTCAAGCAATCCCGTATACAATTCCCTTTGTTAATCGGTACGTTACATGCCCGAGATTCGATCGTCGGTATCCCAATACCTCGTTTAATCTCATTACCGGCAAGTCACTTTACTCGTACCGTAATGCATGATCCCATGACCAGACACTTGGTCACATTGAGCTCATTATGATGATGCATTACCGAGTGGGCCCAGAGATACCTCTCCGTCATACAGAGTGACAAATCCCAGTCTCGATTCATGCCAACCCAACAGAAACTTTCGGAGATACCCGTAGTGCACCTTTATAGTCACCCAGTTATGTTATGACGTTTGGCACACCCAAAGCACTCCTACGGTATCCGGGAGTTGCGCAATCTCATGGTCTAAGGAAATGATACTTGACATTTGGAAAAGCTCTAGCTAAACGAACTACACGATCTTTGAGCTATGCTTAGGATTGGGTCTTGTCCATCACATCATTCTCCTAATGATGTGATCCCGTTATCAATGACATCCAATGTCCATAGTCAGGAAACCATGACTATGTGTCGATCAATGAGCTAGTCAACTAGAGGCTCACTAGGGACATGTTGTGGTCTATGTATTCACACATGTATTACGATTTCCGGATAACACAATTATAGCATGAATAACAGAAAATTATCATGAACAAAGAAATATAAAAATAACCATTTTATTATTGCCTCTAGTGCATATTTCCAACAGTACCATGATCGATCGACATGATATGGTATGTTATACTTACAAATGCAAATCATCCGATGATATGCTTAGTGTAGAGTCCAATGATATGTTGGGTGGAATCTAGTCGATGATATGCTTTAGTGTAGAGTTCGATCACATGCTTATTAGTGTAGAATCTAAGGAACTATTAATAGTGTAGATAATCCATATGTCCCTATTTGCAAGACTATGTGCGAGGCTTTTTATTAATTGATATGTTTTTCTTATTCAGAAATTGGCAAAGAGCCTATCTGTCAGTTATGGTATCGAGCCTGATGAAGAAGGCTCAGCTGGACTACGCCTTACCGCAAGGGGCTCCGTCACAACCTGTACTTACGGCGTGGACACGGACGGTCGCACACACTTAAACTCGGTTGGGTGGAAGAGATTCCTCGATGGCGAGAATCTTCGTGTTGGACAGGCCATCCTAATTACTATCAGGAACACCCACCGCCTAGGCTTGAGGATGATGATTGTCTTCGATATCATCTAGAACTACATATGTGTGTGTGGCTATATCATCTAGAACTACATATGATGATCGTCGTCGATATCATCTAGAACTGCATATGATGATCGTCGTCGATATGACCTTGTACTGCTTGAGGATGCATGTTGACTATACATGAAATTGTTATCTAATACTCCCTCTGTTCCAAATTACTCGTCGTGGTTTGAACTAAAACCACAACGAGTAATTTGGAACGGAGGGAGTACTACCTAGTACCTATAATGCTTTATGAAATTGATATCTAGTAGTAGTATCTGGAAATTGCAGTTTATTGAAACTGAAACGGGGCAGGAAGCGGGGGAAAATGATGAAAGATATAGCAGTAGCGAGGGGCTAGGAAATTGCTACAGCTAACTAGTAGTAGCGCATTTCAGAAAAGCGTTGCTGATATAGTCAACAGTAGTAGCGCGGGTGCAGACCGCGCTACTACTAACAGTTAGCTGTAGTGTCGTAGTAATAGCGCGGCTGCCCGCGCTGCTGATAGCCTCAAAACCCGCGCTACTATTAGGGTTTTCCCTAGTAGTGCTTGAATAACTTCTGCATCTTGATTGTAACCCTGTAGTTATGGAATAAAATTCCCATTTTCTCCAAAAAAAGAGGATCCTTTTTTTGTGAATCGATGATTGAATTGAACCTTACGTATTTCAAGTACGGTAGATGGGCAATAATTGGCTAGTAATAATTTTGGGAAAGTAATAATTATGAGAATAATAATTGGATAGTAATAATTACAAACTTAATGATAATGATAACATTGAGCATGCTAGACATGCTTCGTGCTAAAAGTCGAGGAAATATAGGCCGTTAAATCAACAAGATGCATTGAATGTCTGCACTTACTCCTTTTGTAACAGTAAAAATAATTGACATTTAAGGGAGAATGAGCATTTTTTGTTTGATGCCAAAGGCCGGGATGCTAAAATTTGACAAAGGCCAAATATTGGCTAGTGATTGGTTACCATGTTTCGCACCCAACGATTGAGGAAGTAGAGATGGGTGAGATTTGTTGGATCTAAGCAACTCGCTCTATTACATTAATACATATAGATAGAGATATAGAGATAGCGAGTAGAGATGGATATAGAGATAGGGATGCGAGGAGCGGTGAAGAATTCAACCAATATACAACCAAGGCATGAGAGGTAAAGTAAAACGCAACACAACAACATGGTCATCACACCTAGAACTAGCGATCAAGTGGAAACATACCAACAACATCATTGCCATGAGTGATACAGATGAACATCTCGAACTGTAAATTTATTAGCAGCTACTACTCTCTAACCACATCCTAGTTCTTACTTATAGCACATGGTACAGTGGCAATAGCGCTTGACCCCCTTGGCGATGCAGTAGGCCGCCTTGACCCTCATGTCCGGGTTCTGGCTGGCGCACTCCTGCGCGCACAGCCAGTCCATGCATATCAGGGAGAAGAATTGCTCTTGCTCGCATCTCTCTGCGCGGAAAGAAATACATGGATGGATGGACGCAGTTAGCAGGAGATCTCTTTCCGTGGAAGGGAGATGAAAAGAGAAGGGCAAGGCAATCGAGTACCTGCTGCAAGAGCGGGGCTTGCTGCTAGAAGGGTGAGCACGACGAGGAAGCTTCTCCCCTCCATAGGTGCATGCGTTTGTTTTGAGAGGACGGAGTCGAATTGAATCTGGAACACAAGATTAATGTGGCCAAACGAAATGGTCCGGCTGACGGTACTTGCTCGATTTGCAGACTAGGCGAAGATGCGAACCATGTATTTTTTAGATGCCATTTGGCCAGGTTCGCATGGAGTGCGGTTTAGGAGGCCTTCCACACAGACTGGAACCCTGCCTCGGGGCACCAACTAGTCTCCATCCTCAAGTCCACAAAAGGGATTACAAGTAGAATAGCTTGGCGTTGCGTAGGGGCGCTGCTATGGGCTATTTGGACGACGCGTAACAAGATTACGATCGAGAAAAAATTTCCTCACCATCCTGTAGACATGATCTTCAAATGCCACCTATTCTTGTAGATGTGGACCCCTCTGGGGAAGGAGCGCGATGCTGAGCGCATGTCAGAAGCCATGGCGCGCATCAAGGCGATTCAGGCGCAGGCAAGACAGGATCCGGCGAGCTGAAGATGTTTTTGGAGTGACTTTTGTGGCAAGTCTGTTATCTAGGTCATTGCGATGATCTGTTTGGATGGCTGTAATATTTATGTCGCGATGAACCTTATGTCCTACCCCGTGCTGGTCGTGGACCATTGATACTTTCTTTAGTATGCTAAATTTGTAAGCGTTTGAACCTGCTGCCTTATGGCCTTTATTAATTTAAAGCCGGACGCTTTTAGCGTCTTCGTTCCAAAAAAACACAAGATTAATATTGCACTCTGCGAGACACACACATAGTATAGGTAGAAGAGAGTGTATCCTCTATATCTATAACATTATACTCCCTATATCTATAACATTATAACAAAGTCTAACTCTCTTCCTATGCATCAGCATGTCATAAAAGAACAATACATGCACACCAAGTAAAGGCCAATGCATAGTATAAGCAGTTTCTTGCAATTCTATCGTGTTGGAAACATAGAGAGACGAAGATATAGTTCCTCTCTCATAAAATTGCAAGTAGGATCAGCAAGCACATGCATATTATATTCATCAAAATCATCATGTGCAATGGTACAAGGCAACCCATCAATATAATCCTTAATAAGCACAAACTTCTCCGATATAGTGTAGTCGAGAGAATTCAAAAAGATAATAGGACTATCATGCGTGGGTGCAATAGCAACAATTTCAAGTTTAACATAAGGAACTATAGCAAGTTCATCTCCATAAGCATAATTCATATTGGCATCTTGGCCACAAGCATAGCAAGCATCAACAAAAAGGGATATTTCAAGAGAATCAACGGGATCATAGCAATCATCATAGCAATCATCCTTTGGTAAGCACGACGGGGGATTAGACAATGTATGAGTTGAAGAGTTACTCTCATTAGAAGATGGGCACGGGTGATCAATCCGCTCTTCCTCCTTTTGTTCTTCGCTCTCCTCATCATCTTTTTCATCCAATGAGCTCACAGTTTCATCAATTTCTTCTTCCATAGCTTCCTGCAAAATATTAGTTTCTTCTTGGACAGCGGAGACTTTCTCAATAAATGCTTTAATATTGTAATTGTATTCATAATTTTCATAGCAATATCTAAGTATAGCAAAATTTTCTGGTCTATAAACTGAATCATCAAAATCGTCAAACGCTTTAAACATAGATTCAATCTCATAAGCACCCATAAAAGCAACAAATTCTTCTATTTGTTCCACATCATAGTAATCATATACACCATTAGCATAAGAAGCTAAGGTTTTATTATGATTGAATTTGCATCAAAAGGTAAGGTGTGGAGCCTTCATCCTAGAGCAACAAGTATAATCATGTATCATGCATAGTTGACGAGCATACCAATATAATATAGAAACTTGATCCCATAATAGTATCCCTTTTTGTGTCAAGCGATAATCCCTAAAGTATTCACGTTGATCCAACGTGTCTCCCATAACAAAGTTGAATGGGGTTTTCTCAGGATTATTGAAGTAGTACATGATTTCTTTCATGTAACGAGCATCAAAAGTTTTAGGAGGTTCCCCATCTCCATGAGTAGCATCTACACCTAATTTTTCTGGTATTTCATGTTCCATATCTATAACTAAAGATAGGGAACAACTTAGAACAGCAAATAAAAATTACTTAGTGATAAAGCAAATAAGCACACACGAGAATATTCACCCCACGCTATGACTCCCCAGCAACGGCGCCAGAAAAAGGTCTTGATAACCCGCAAGTATACGGGATAGTTGTAGCCTCTTTCGATAAGTAAGAGTGTCGAACCCAACAAGGAGACAAAGGTAGAATAAATACTCTCTCAAGTCCTATCGGCCACTCATACGACTCTACCCACGCTTGACGTTTGCTTTACCTAGAACAAGTATGAAACTAGAGGTACTTTGTAGGTGTGATAGCATAGGTTTGCAAGATAATAAAGAACACGTAAATAAAAAGTAGGGGCTGTTTAGATAAAGAAGCAATAAAGTAAATATAGCGAGTGTGAAAATGTGGTGGTAGGAGTTGTGGAATTGTCCCTAAGCAATTGACTACTTTACTAGACCGATAGCAAGTTTTATGTGGGAGAGGCCACTGCTAGCATGTCATCCCTGACTTGGAATTCTATGCACTTATGATTGGAACTATTAGCAAGCATCCGCAACTACAAACGTTCATTAAGGTAAAACTCAACCATAGCATTAAGATATATTGGTCCCCCTTCAATCCCGTATGCATCAATTTGTATGCTAGGTTGAAGCTTCTGTCACTCTAGCCCTCCAATACATAGTCCTATCAACATACAACTAACCCTATGGTGTGATCCACGCGCGCGCTCATATGATGGGCACCAAAGGACAGCAACATAACCACAAGCAAATTAAATCAATCATAGCAATTCATCAACCACCAATAGGACAACGAAAATCTACTCAGACACCATAGGATGGCAACACATCATTGGATAATAATATGAAGCATAAAGCACCATGTTCAAGTAGAGGGTACAACGGGTTGCGGGAGAGTGGACCACTGAATATAGATGGGGGAAGGTGATGGAGATGTTGGTGAAGATGGCGGAGGTGTTGGTGAACATCGCGGTGATGATGATGGCCCCCGACAGCGCTCCGGCGCCACCGGAAGCAAGGGGGAGAGAGCCCCCCTTCTTCTTCTTCTTCTTCCTTGACCTTCTCCCTGGATGGGAGAAGGGTTTCCCATATGGTCCTTGGCTCCCATGGCGTGGGAGGGGCGAGAGCCCCTCCGAGATTGGATCTATCTCTCTGTTTCTGCGTTCTCAGATTTTGCCCCTTCACCGTTTCTTTTATATCCGGAGATCCGTAACTCCGATTGGGGTGAATCTTTCGCCCAGATTTTTCTCGTAAAATTAGCTTTCTTGCGGCAAAAGAAGAGCGTCAACCGCCTTACGGGTGGCCCAGGAGAGTGCCAGGCGCGCCCAGGGTGGTGGGCGCGCCCCCTATCTCCTGGCCACCTCGGACACCGTTTCGCGTTGATTCATCCTCCGAAAAATCCCAAATATTCCAAAATAATTCTTCGTCCGTTTTATCCCGTTTGGATTCCGTTTGATATTGGGTTTCTGCGAAACATAAAACATGCAACAAACAGGAACTGGCACTGGGCACTGGATCAATATGTTAGTCCCAAAAATAGTATAAAAAGTTGTCAAAAGTATATGAAAGTTGAAGAATATTGGCATGGAACAATCAAAAATTATAGATACGACGGAGACGTATCAGCATCGCCAAGCTTAATTCCTGCTCATCCTCGAGTAGTTAAATGATAAAAAAGATAATTTTGATGTGGAATGCTACCTAGCATAATCTTGATCATATGTCTAATCATGGCATGAATATTAAGACACGAGTGTTTCAAAGCAATAGTCTATCATTTGACATAAAAACAATAATACTTCGAGCGTACCTATAAAGCAATCATGTCTTTTCAAAACAACAAGGCCAAAGCAAGCTTATCCCTACAAAATCATATAGTTTGGCCATGCTTCATTTTCGTCACACAAAATGCTCCCATCATGCACAACCCCGATGACAAGCCGAGCAATTGGTTCATACTTTTTAACGCGCTTTAGCTTTTTCAACCCTCACGCAATACATGAGCGCAAGCCATGGATATAGCACTATAGGTGGAATAGAATATGATGGTGGGGGTTATATGGAGAAGACAAAAAAAGGGAGAAAGTCTCACATTGACGCGGCTAATCTACGGGCTATGGAGATGCCCATCAATTGATGTCAATGCGAGGAGTAGGGATTGCGATGCAACGGATGCACTAAGAGCTATAAGTGTATGAAAGCTCAACAAAAGAAACTAAGTGGGTGTGCATCCAACTTGCTTGCTCATGAAGACCTAGGGCATTTGAGGAAGCCCATCGTTGGAATATACAAGCCAAGTTCTATAATGAAAATTCCCACTAGTATATGAAAGTGATAACATAGAAGGCTCTCTATATGAAGAACATGGTGCTACTTTGAAGCACAAGCGTGGAAAAAGGATTGTAACATTGCCCCTTTTCTTTTTCCTTTTTCTTCTTTTTTTGGGTGGGCTTCTTTGGCCCCCTTTTTTTATTTAGGCTTCTTTGGCCTTTCCCTTTTTTTTCATGGGGCAATGCTCTATAATAATGATCATCAAACTTTTATTTACTTACAACTCAATATTACAACTCGATACTAGAACAAAGATATAACTCTATATGAATGCTTCCGGCGATGTACCGGGATGTGCAATGATCTAGCGTAGCAATGACATCAAAAAACGGACAAGCCATGAAAACATCATGCTAGCTATCTTACGATCATGCAAAGCAATATGACAATGAATGCTCAAGTCATGTATATGATGATGATGGAAGTTGCATGGCAATATATCTTGGAATGGCTATGGAAATGCCATGATAGGTAGGTATGGTGGCTGTTTTGAGGAAGATATAATAAGGTTTATGTGTGATAGAGCGTATCATATCTTGGGGTTTGGATGCACCGGCGAAGTTTGCACCAACTCTCGAGGTGAGAAAGGGCAATGCACGGTACCGAAGAGGCTAGCAATGATGGAAAGGTAAAAGTGCGTATAATCCATGGACTCACATTAGTCATAAAGAACTCATATACTTATTGCAAAAGTTTATTAGCCCTCGAAGCAAAGTACTACTACGCATGCCCCTAGGAGGATAGATTGGTAGGAAAAGACCATCGCTCGTCCCCGACCGCCACTCATAAGGAAGACAACCAAAGAAACACCCCATGCTTCAAATTTGTCACACAACGGTTACCATACGTGCATGCTACGGGATTTGCAAACCTCAACACAAGTGTCTCTACAATCCACAATCACCCACTAGCATGACTCTAATACCTTTATATCGCAAAACTATTGCAAGGAATCAAACATATCATATTCAGCGATCTACAAGTTTATGTAGGATTTTATGACTAACCATGTGAATGACCAGTTCCTGTCATCTCTCTAAATTGATATAAGTGAAGCAAGAGAGTTTAATTCTTTCTACAAAAGATATGTCCACGCTCTAACAAATATAAGTGAAATAAAAGATCATTCTACAAATGGCGGTTTTCTATGTGAAGAGAAACAAGCAATCCAAACTTCAAAAGATATAAGTGAAGCACAAGAAGCATTCTATAAAGCCACACTCAAAAGATTTATGTGAAGTGCAATGAGAATTCTATAAATCAACCAAGGACTATCTCATACCAGCATGGTGCAAAAAATAAAAATGAAAACTAAATGCAAAAGACGCTCCAAGACATGCACATATCGCACGAACGAAACGAATACAAAAACATACCGATACTTGTTGAAGAAAGAGGGGATGCCTTCCGAGGCATCCCCAAGCTTAGACGCTTGAGTCTCCTTGAATATTTACTTGGGGTGCCTCAGGCATCCCCAAGCTTGAGCTCTTGCCTCTCTTCCTTTTCCTCATATCGAGACCTCCTCGTTTAGACACTTCATCCACACAAAACTTCAACAGAAAACTCGGTAAGATCCGTTAGTATAATAAAGCAAATCACCACTCTAAGTACTGTTGCAAAATATTTTGTTTTTGCATTGTGTCTACTGTAATATAACTTTTCCATGGCTTAATCCACTAATATAAATTGATAGATTCATCAAAACAAGCAAACTATGCATCAAAAACAGAATCTATCAAAAACAGAACAGTCTGTAGAAATCTGAACATCCACCATACTTCTCGTACACCAAAAATTCTACGAAAATTAAGAAAAATAAAAAAGTTGTATAGAAAGACAGTGCAAAAGGAATCAGAACCAATTGACGTCCCAGTTAAAAATGTAAAATCGCGCTCTACAGCCAAAGTTTCTGTCCTGCACCGTACAAACCAACAAGCATTGTAAACATCCTAAAGGCAAACCTTAGCAAATTATTTTTATAATACAATGGAATTGTACAAGGGGATAATTATTTTTGATGAAAAGTTGTTGTAATCAAGATTCACAAAGTTTTCGTGAGCATGAACAAAGTTCAAGGAGCTCTCCCACTTCAACAATGCTTGTCTTTCTCACTTTCACTTTCCTTTTTGAAAAGTTTTGGGTTCCCCTCTTTATTTATTTTTTTGTTTTTAGACTATATGAAAGCACTCAACATAAATAAATGACTCTCTAAAACTTCCGGGTTGTCTCCCTGGCAGCGCTTTCTTTAAAGCCATTAAGCTAGGCATATAGTGCTCAAGTAATGGATCCACCCGGATCCCAAGGTATATCAAAGCCAATTTTATTTAACAATGATTTGTGATTTAGTAGTGATCACAAAGTAACATATATCAAGCAACAACGAAGTATAACTCTCTTCCTATGCATCGGCATGTCATAAAAGAACAATTCATGCACACCAAGTAAAGGCCAATGCATAGTATAAGCAGTTTCTTGCAATTCTATCGTGTTGGAAACATAGAGACGTGGAGATATAGTTCCTCTCCCTTAATAATTGCAAGTAGGAGCAGCAAGCACATGCATATTATATTCATCAAAATCATCATCTGCAATGGTAAAAGGCAACCCATCAATATAATCCTTAATAAGCACAAACTTCTCCGATATAGTGTAGTCGAGAGAATTCAAAAAGATAATAGGACTATCATGCGTGGGTGCAATAGCAACAATTTCATGTTTAACATAAGGAACTATAGCAAGTTCATCTCCATAAGCATAATTCATATTGGATCTTGGCCACAAGCATAGCAAGCATCATCAAAAAGGGATATTTCAAGAGAATCAACGGGGTCATAGCAATCATCCTTCGGTAAGCACGAAGGGGAATTAAACAATGTATGAGTTGAAGAGTTACTCTCTTTAGAAGGTGGGCATGTGTGATCAATCCGCTCTTCCTCCTTTTGTTCTTTGCTCTCCTCATCATCTTTTTCATCCAATGAGCTCGCAGTTTCATCAATTTCTTCCTCCATAGCTTCCTGTAAAATGTTAGTCTCTTCTTGGACAGCGGAGACTTTCTCTATAAATGCATTAATATTGTAATTGTATTCATAATTTTCATAGCAATATCTAAGTATAGCAAAATTTTCTGGTCTATAAACTGAATCATCAAAATCGTCAAACGCTTTAAACATAGATTCAATCTCATAAGCACCCTTAAAAGCAACAAATTCTTCTATTTGTTCCACATCATAGTAATCATATACACCATTAGCATAAGAAGCTAAGGTTTTATCATCATTGAATTTGCATGAAAAGGGAAGGTGTGGAGCCTTCATCCTAGAGCAACAAGTATAATCATGTATCGCGCATAGTTGACGAGCATACCAACGTAATATAGAAATTTGATCCCATAATAGTTTCCCTTTTTGTGTCAAGCGATAATCCCTAAAGTATTCATTTTGATCCAACGTGTCTTCCATAACAAAGTTGAATGGGGTTTTCTCAGGATTATTGAAGTAGTACATAATTTCTTTCATGTAACGAGCATCGAAAGTTTTAGGAGGTTCCCCATATCCATGAGTAGCATCTACACCTAATTTTTTTGGTATTTTGTGTTCCATATCCATAACTAAAGATAGAGAACAACTTAGAACAGCAAATAAAAATTATTTAGTGATAAAGCAAACAAGCACACACGAGAATATTCACCCCACGCTATGACTCCCCGGCAACGGTGCCAGAAAAAGGTCTTGATAACCCGAAAGTATACGGGATAGTTGTAGCCTCTTTCGATAAGTAATAGTGTCGAAGCCAACGAGGAGCTAAAGGTAGAACAAATACTCTCTCAAGTCCTATCGGCCACTGATACGACTCTACCCACGCTTGACGTTCACTTTACCTAGAACAAGTATGAAAATAGAGGTACTTTGTAGGTGTGATAGCATAGGTTTGCAAGATAATAAAGAACACGTAAATAAAAAGTAGGGGCTGTTTAGATAAAGATGCAATAAAGTAAGTATAGCGAGTGTGGAAAAGTGGTGGTAGGAGTTGTGGAATTGTCCCTAAGCAATTGACTACTTTACTAGACCGATAGCAAGTTTTATGTGGGAAAGGACACTGCTAGCATGTCATCCCTGACTTGGAATTCTGTGCACTTATGATCGGAACTATTAGCAAGCATCCGCAACTACTAATGTTCATTAAGGTAAAATCCAACCATAGCATTAAGATATATTGGTCCCCCTTCAATCCCGTATGCATCAATTTGTATGCTAGGTTGAAGCTTCTGTCACTCTAGCCCTCCAATACATAGTCCTATCAACATACAACTAACCCTATGGTGTGATCCACGCGCGCACTCATATGATGGGCACCAACGAACAGCAACATAACCATAAGCAAATTAAATCAATCATAGCAATTCATCAACTACCAATAGGACAACGAAAATCTACTAAGACATCATAGGATGGCAACACATCATTGGATAATAATATGAAGCATAAAGCACCATGTTCAAGTAGAGGGTACAGCGGGTTGCGGGAGAGTGGACCGCGGAATATAGATGGGGGAAGGTGATGGAGATGTTGGTGAAGATGGCGGAGGTGTTGGTGAAGATCACGGTGATGATGATGGCCCCCGTGCAGCGCTCCGGCGCCACCGGAAACAAGGGGGAGAGAGCCCCCCTTCCTCTTCTTCTTCTTCGTTGACCTTATCCCTAGATGGGAGAAGGGTTTCCCCTATGGTCCTTGGCTCCCATGGTGTGGGAGGGGCGAGAGCCCCTCCGAGATTGGATCTATCTCTCTGTTTCTGCGTTCTGAGATTCAGCCCCTTCACCGTTTCTTTTATATCCGGAGATCCGTAACTCCGATTGGGGTGAATCTTTCGCCCATATTTTTCTCGTAAAATTAGCTTTCTTGTGGCAAAATAAGAGCATCAACCGCCTTATGGGTGGCCCAGGAGAGTGCCAGGCGCGCCCAGGGGGGTGGGCGCGCCCCCTATCTCCTGGCCACCTCGGGCACCGTTTCGCGTTGATTCTTCCTCCGGAAAATCCCAAATATTCCAAAATAATTATCCGTCCGTTTTTATCCCGTTTGGATTCCGTTTGATATTGGGTTTCTGCGAAACATAAAACATGCAACAAACAGGAACTGGCACTGGGCACTGGATCAATATGTTAGTCCCAAAAATAGTATAAAAAGTTGCCAAAAGTATATGAAAGTTGAAAAATATTGGCATGGAACAATCAAAAATTATAGATACAACGGAGATGTATCATCGCCCCTTTATTTAAAGTGTTGAGACCAGACAATATACTCTGCCACGTGAAGGAAGAACCAGGTTTAATTTTTGCAATAAGAATCTTACCATCAGGGTAATACTTACTCCTCAGAACTCTTGCACACAAGCTATCTGGTGCCTCTAGTAATCTCCAAATTTTCTGCACAAGCATCGCCAAATTAAAACAATGAGGGTCTCTAAACCCCATCCCTCCCCGAGATTTTGGGACACAAAGCTTCCACCAGGCAAACCAGTGCATCTTTTTATTACTGATGTCATCACCCCACCAACACTGCGCTATTGCATCCATGATTCCTTTGCATATTTTTTTCAGAACCCTGAATACAGACATTGCATATGTCGGAAGAGCTTGGGCTACAGCTTTAAGTAGAACCTCTTTGCCCCCCATAGATAAAGTTTTTTCTTTCCACCCTTGCACCAATTTTCAAATCCTATCCACCGGGTATTGGAAATTATCACTCTTGTCTACCCCCACCAACAATGGTAGACCCAGGTATTTTTCAGTCAAAGCCTCCACAAGAATATTAAGGGTTGTGCACACCTCAACTCTTTTTGCAACTGTTGTATTTGGACTAAAATATATAGTACATTTGGCTTCACTTACCAATTGTCCAGACGCACTACAGTATGATTGCAGAACATCTCTTAAAGAATTTGCATTGACCCCATCCGCTTTCATCAAAATCAAGGAATCATCGGCAAATAGAAGATGTGAAATCGAGAGTGCATCTCGGCAAACTTTCACCCCTTCTCAAATTCCACTCTCTTCTGCATCCGAAAGTAAGATAGAAAAACCCTCTGCCACCAATAGGAATAGATATGGGCTAAGTGGGTCGCCCTGTCGTAGGCCTCGAGATGGAGTAAACCTTTCTGTTACCAGTGAATTAAACCTCACTGAATAAGTCACAGATTTAACGCATGCCATAATTAGATCTACCCATCTCACATCAAATCCCATCTTCAGCATGATACCTTCAAGAAAACACCATTCCACACGGTCATAAGCCTTGTGTATATCTAGTTTCACCGCACAAAGACCATGATTCCCTTTTTTCTTCTTTATTCTATGAACACTCTCATAAGCCACCAAAACATTATCAGTTATTAATCTGCCCAGGACAAAAGCACTTTGGGCTTCTCCAATTACCTCTGGTAATATAGCTTTCAATCTTTTAGCTAGCATTTTACTGACCACCTTGTACACAATGTTACATAAAGAAATTGGCCGAAATTGCGATATTTTCTCTGGATTATCCACCTTCGGAATAACACTATAACCGTGTCATTCCAACCCTATGGTATAACAGAATTATTCACGGCCTCCAACACCTCCTTAACCAAGTCCTCTTCTAACATGACCCAAAACCTCTTAAAAAAGCAGCATGCAATCCAAATCTATCTCATTCAATTCTTTTATACTATACACCATGCTTATTAATTTTTAAAGCCTCAAAACTGAAGGAAATATGCCCTAGAGGCAATAATAAAGTTATTATTTATTTCCTTATTTCATGATAAATGTTTATTATTCATGCTAGAATTGTATTAACCGGAAACATAATACATGTGTGAATACATAGACAAACATAGTGTCACTAGTATGCCTCTACTTGACTAGCTCGTTAATCAAAGATGGTTAAGTTTCCTAACCATAGACATGAGTTGTCATTTGATTAACGGGATCACATCATTAGGAGAATGATGTGATTGACTTGACCCATTCCGTTAGCTTAGCACTTGATCGTTTAGTATGTTGCTATTGCTTTCTTCATGACTTATACATGTTCCTATAACTATGAGATTATGCAACTCCCTTTACCGGAGGAAAACTTTGTGTGCTACCAAACATCACAACATAGCTGGGTGATTATAAAGGTGCTCTACAAGTGTCTCCGAAGGTACTTGTTGGGTTGGCGTATTTTGAGATTAGGATTTGTCACTCCGATTATCGGAGAGGTATCTCTGGGCCCACTTGGTAATGCACATCACTATAAGCCTTGCAAGCATTGTAACTAATGAGTTAGTTACAAGATGATGTATTATGGAACGAGTAAAGAGACTTGCCGGTACGAGATTGAACTAGGTATTGAGATACCGACGATTGAATCTCGGGCAAGTAACATACCGATGACAAACGGAACAACGTATGTTGTTATGCGGTTTGACCGATAAAGATCTTCGTAGAATATGTGGGAGCCAATATGAGCATCCAGGTTACGCTATTGGTTATTGACTGGAGACGTGTCTCGGTCATGTCTACATAGTTCTCGAACCCGTAGGGTCCACACACTTAAAGTTCGATGACGGTTATACTATGATTTTATGTGTTTTGATGTACCGAAGGTAGTTTGGAGTCCCGGATGAGATCGGGGACATGACGAGGAGTCTTGAAATGGTCGAGACGTAAAAATCGATATATTGGACGACTATATTCGGGCATCGAAAGGTTCCGAGTGATTCGGGCATTCATCAGAGTGCTGGGGGGTTATCGGAAACCCCGGGGGGACTATTGGGCCTACATGGGCCATCGGGAAGAGGGAAGGCAGCCCACAAGGGGCAGCTGCGCCCCCTCCCTATAGGGGGTCCAAATTGGACTTGGGAGGGGGGCGCGCCCCCCCTTTCCTTCTCCTTTCCCTCTCCTTCCTTCCCCCTTCCTTTTCCTAGTTGGACTAGGAAAGAGGGGAGTCCTACTCCTACTAGGAGGAGGGCTCCTCCCTTCCTTGGTGCGGCCCAAGGCTGGCCGGCCTCCCCCTTGCTCCTTTATATACAGGGGCACGGCGCACCTCTAGACACAACAATTGATCCCTTGGATCTCTTAGCCGTGTGTGGTGCCCCCCTCCACGATAATCCACCTCGATAATATATTAGGCGGTGCTTAGGCGAAGCCCTGCGTCGGTAAAACATCATCATCGTCACCACGCCGTCGTGCTGACGGAACTCTCCCTCAAAGCTCGGCTGGATCGGAGTTCGAGGGACGTCATCGAGCTGAACGTGTGCTAAACTCAGAGGTGTCGTGCGTTCGGTGCTTGATCGGTCGGATCATGAAGACGTATGACTACATCAACCGCGTTGTGCTAACGCTTCCGCTTTCGGTCTACGGGGGTACGTGGACACACTTTCCCCTCTCGTTGCTATGCATCACCATGATCTTGCGTGTGCGTAGGATTTTTTTTGAAATTACTATATTCCCCAACAGAAACTAATTGAAGTCTTCAATGGTTCAGCCCGATTTTGACCGGGCCCATAATTTCCCAAGGGCCCTCACATTCAATTATTTTAATTCTCTGTGTTACCGTTCTGAAGCTCTTTCATTTAATTGATGCATTTAATTTTGGATTTGGTTTATAATTTTGACCGGGCCAATGATTTTCCAAATCAATCAGCAGGAAATGGCCTATAAAAACATATCAATCCCAGGCACCCTCTCACCACCTAGAGAAAATAAGTGTCACCATGTGATACTATAACACCAATATAGTACATGCAGTCACCGACGCAGAAATATCTCCATATAAATATACGTTGGTTAGCGGATAACACTGAACCACACCACAAAAGGCATATCAAATCACTGCATTATAAATAGAAACAAAGCACACTCCATCATCTCCTCACCCGTCAAACTAAATATTCCATTAGTTACGAAATATAAGGGGTATTATTTTTTTGGAAAGTCAAATTTATTTAGCATTGACCAAGTCCAGAGCAAAAAATACCGATTTGATATTATGTATTTTGATATATTTCTTTATAAATTTGATTAAACTTAAAGGTTTGACTTAAAAATACACCTTATATAACAGAGTGAGTAATCATTTTTAAAAAACAACAACAACAACAACAACAACAACAACAACAACAACAACAACAACAACAACAGCAACGAC
>NC_057807.1:524404747-524405446 GCF_018294505.1 Triticum aestivum
ACATACCCACATATGTGTCTGGTTCCGGGCGTCATATTTTGCTCACTGGAGGGTCGCGCTGTGAGGGCTCTAACTTTTGCATACGACCTCGAATTGGGACGATCTTTATATCAAAACCGATCGTTTTGACGAGACGCACAACTTTCATGTTGAAACTTTCTCAATTTGAAGCCACCGTAATGAGGTGTCTATCCATTCTTTAATCTGGTGTCGACATGACCATCTCTGAACTTGTCATAAGTTTTGCATCCGAGCTCCGTTTTAGACTTCATATTCATCTTGATCTTCTTGAAGAGAGCCATCTCATGGTGACTTTCAATAGTAAGTTTGAATTAATCTTGACACAGCTTCAAGCCACTCTTTATAATCATGCCACTTTTGAGCGTCAACAGTCATGGGTGGCCTCGTGCCAACCAAAGGCATCACGGCCACCGTTGTGGCAAAACGGCCACCCTCGTGGAAAAACATAAATGGTCAACAACAACAACAACAACAACAACAACAACAACAACAACAACAACAAGAACAACAATGGCCTCGTGCCAACCAAAGGCATCACGGCCACCGTTGTGGCAAAACGGCCACCATCGTGGCAAAACATAAACGGTCAACAACAACAACAACAACAGCAACAACAACAGCAACAACAACAGCAACAACAACAGCAACAACAACAACAGCAACAACAACAGCAACAAC
>NC_057807.1:524407151-524423697 GCF_018294505.1 Triticum aestivum
CAACAACAACAACAACAACAACAACAACAACAACAACAAGAGGGGGATATGCATGGATATATGTGTAAAGGGCCATATCAGTGGACTAAACTGCAGAATGCCAGAATAAGAGGGGGATAGCTAATCCTGTCAAAGACTACGCTTCTGGCAGCCTCCGTCTTGCAACATGTAGAAGAGAGTAGACTGAAGTCCTCCAAGTAGCATCGCATAGCATAATCCTACCCGGCGATCCCATCCTCAATGCCCTGTTAGAGAGCGACCACCGGGTTGTATCTGGCACTTGGAAGGGTGTGTTTTATTAAGTATCCGGTTCTAGTTGTCATAAGGTCAAGGTACAACTCCAAGTCGTCCTGTTACCGAAGATCGCGGCTATTCGAATAGATTAACTTCCCTGCAGGGGTGCACCACATTACCCGACACGCTCGATCCCATTTGGCTGGACACACTTTCCTGGGTCATGCCCGGCCGCGGAAGATCAACACGTCGCAGCCCCACCTAGGCACAACAGAGAGGTCAGCACGCCGGTCTAAACCTAAGCGCGCAGGGGTCTGGCCCCATTGCCCTTAGCACACCTGCACGTTGCGTACGCGGCCGAAAGCAGACCTAGCCTAGTGGCGTTCCAGTCCAATCCGGTGCGCGCCGCTTAGTCGCTGACTTCACGAAATGCTTCGGCTGATACCACGACGCCGGTTGCCCATAACTTGTCCCATGTGGCGGTTAGTGCGTATAAGGTCAACGACCCAACTCAGATCAAATACCAAGATCTCGTTAAGCGTGTTAAGTATCCGCGAACGCCGAACAGGGCCAGGCCCACCTCTCTCCTAGGCGGTCTCAACCTGCCATGTCGCTCCGCCACAAAGATCCACACAGAGGGCCGTTGGGACAAAGGTCCTTCCAGCCCCCAATCCGTGAATCACTCGCGGGTGCTCCACAAGCCGACCCGACTTTAGTCACCACATGTATCATGTATAAAGTATATAGTATATACCCGTGATCACCTCCCAAGTGATCATGGCCCGATAGTATAGCACAGCAGACGGACAAGAATGTAGGGCCACAGATGGAAATACTAGCATCCTATACTATGCAAGTAGGAATGCAGGTAAAGGTATCAACAGAAGTAGCAAAGACAGGCTATGCATCAGGATAGGAATAACGGAAAGCAGTAACATGCTACACTACTCTAATGCAAGCAGTATAGAGGAGAGTAGGCGATATCTGGTGATCAAGGGGGGGGGGGCTTGCCTGGTTGCTCTGGCAAGAGAGAGGGGTCGTCAACTCCGTAGTTGAACTGGGGGTCACCGGCAGTCTCGGGGTCTACCGAAAAGAAGTAACAGAGAGGAAACACAATAAATAACAGAGCAAACAAAGCATCACAAAGCGTAACAAGGCAATACGCGGCGTTCGGTGTGCCCTAACGCGGTAGTAGGTGATACCGGTGAAGGGGGGAAACATCCGGGAAAGTATCCCCGGTGTTTCGCGTTTTCGGACATATGAACCGGAGGTGAAATGTTGCATGTTTGCTATGCTAGGGACATTTGGCCGACGAACGGGCTTCATATTCGGATTTGTCTCGTCGTTCTGAGCAACTTTCATGTACAAAGTTTTTCCATCCGAGTTACGGTTTATTTTCTATGATTTTCTAAAGATTTTAAACATTTCTGGAATTTATTTATTTATTTATTTCAAATCAGCATTATCCAGAACAGTGTCTGGTGATGTCAGCATGACGTAGAGGTGACGTCAGCGGTCAACAGTCCGCCGACCAGAGCCGAACCTGACCTGTGGGTCCAGTGGGACCCACATGTCATTGACAGTGGTTTAATTAGCTGAGTTAGTTTAATCTAGTTAATCTAATTAGTGGGGGGGCTACTGATCAGTGGTTAATTAGTGTTTCAATTAATTAATTTAATTAATTAACAAATTTAGTTATTTATGAAAAATCATTTTAACAGGCGGGACCCACATGTCATAGACAGGGCCCGCCTAGTCATCATAGTTGACTTAGTCAAGTGGTCAAAGGGGGGGCGGGCCCACTGGTCGGTGACCCAGTGGGGTGGCCCCAGGTCAGCGTTGTCGGTTCTCACCGCCAGCGGCCAAATACACGGCGCTGACCTGCCGGAGTTCACCGGAAAACGTGCCCAGGGCACGGATCCGTGCGTGCTTGGGCTCGTTCGAACGAGCGCGAAGAGGCGCATCTAGTGGTGTCAGCGGTTCGTCCCGGTGTGGCCGGAGATGTCGCCGGCGTCGAGCTGAGCGGCAGCCGCGTGCGGGCGAAAGCGTAACCGAAGATAGGGGCACTAGGGGCTGCGGGCGTGCGTGCGTTGGACTCCTGGCAGCTCCAGGAGCACGTCTGTGGGCTCGAACGCAAGCGGCAGTAGCAGCGTGTGCGGCGGTGAAGCTAACGGCGGCGGTGGGCTCGGCCATGGCGGGTGCCGTGGCTAGAGGCTATGCGGCAAGGGGAAAACGGAGGGGAAGACGCAGTGCTCATCGAGGAGGCTCACGTAGGCCCGGTGAGTGCGTAGGAGCAGCAGGGCGTCGGCAATTGGCGGAGGAGCGCCGGCAACCATAGGCGAGGAAGAACTCGATCCCCGGGGATATGGTGGCGCCGAGCTCGAACCCTTGGTCGGAGAGGGAGTTGAGGAAGCAGGCAGAGCTGTTGGACTCACCGGCGAGGCGCGGGGAGCACGGTGGCCGCGCCTACGACGGATCTTGGCGGCGGGCTTGGGGCGAGATGGGAGAGCGAGGGAGAGAGCGCGCAAGGGAAGGGGAAGTGGGGTCCTAGGGTTTTGGGGGAAGGGTGCCAGGGTGCTCTTATCCACCAGGGGACCGGAGGATGGCTGGCACGTGGCAATCCCGGCCATGCACGCGCTCGGGTCGCCCACGAGGCGCGGTGAACAGGAGGAGGACGATGGTGGCTTAGGTGAGCTGGGCCGCACTGTGGCCAGCAGGCCTAAGCGTAGTGTGCCACTTCTCTATTTTCCCTTTTTACCTATTGTTTATATTTCTTTTCTATTTTCTTTTAGTTTTTTATTATAGTTTTTTAAAATACCAAAGTTGTACCTAATTTAGTTTTAATAAATATGCCACTGCCCCAATAGTTTTCGGCAATTAATAACTTAATTAATAATTTATTAATTGAAGAAGGCATTTATTTATTTGTCCAAGCTGCAGTTTTATTTAAATAAGGGCATTTAAATATTTTATAAAAAGTTGATTCCTTTGCCAATAAGCCTTTGCATTTATTTTCACATTTAGAACATTTTAGTTTTAATGATTGAAAACTTTTAGTGTTTGGCTTTAGTTTAAATTTGAATTTGAATCGGTTTTGAACTAACGCGAGATTAACAACAGTAACTGTGGTGACATGGCATCGTTAACGTGGGATTACTGTAGCCTAATTATTCGGGCGTCACAATTCTCCTCCACTACAAGAAATCTCGTCCCGAGATTTAAGCGGTGGAGTAAGGGGGGAAAGGTGTTGGTAGCGAAAAACCTAACGAGTCTTCTCGGTCTTGGCTGCCCTTTCGAAGAGGTTGATCCTTTTCCTTGATGTATTCATTTTTCTGCTTTAGGTCATCATGATGAAGTGGCCATCCTTCCTTCGGAGTCTTCATCATACTAACGAGAGATTAAGGGGGTATATCGGAAGAATGGACCTCTGCAGGGTAGACTATCTGGTAGACAACAACGAGGAAGGTGGCGGAAAGTAACTCTCGAATTGAAATTTAAGACAATATCGAGAGCAAAGTAAGTAGGTACCATGAGAAGTTTCAAGCGGGTAGGCAATCGTTCGATGCCTGTTACAAGGCGTGAAAGGGGTTCAAATCAACGGGAATAAGTATTGTGTCTCATAACAGAATTGATCACTAGGCAGGTGGCTCGCGAACTACATACGAAGTCAAGTGCGAGGAATAACTTTTGAAACCGGGGGTGTATAGGAGAATCAGGTTTCGATCCTGTGGAACTGTGGGTTATGGGCCCACCATGTGGGTTAAAAGTAGGAGGAGCGGTGACATCTTGCATGGTCATGATAGCAAGGCATGTCAGAGGGTGGCATGTCAGTTATGTCGGCAACAACGTCGGTACCAAGGGCGAGGGATGAAGAGAACCACTTTCCTGCTAGTTGAACGAGGCGGACCAATAGGCAAAGTTCTCGTCCATCGGTGGTTACCGAAATGTTGTCAACAATAGTAACACGATCTTACTAACAAGGTGATACACCAGGCTGTTTACATAAACAGCGAATCATTACTGCTTAGATCATATGGAGCACAAGAGTGGTTAAACCAAACAATGGAAAGGAAAATATGATTATCAGATTAAACAGAACAATGGAAAGGAAAATGTGTTTAAACACATAATTCAGGGGTATATCCTTCTCAAGGACAAGCAGAGCATGATATCCATGATAGGATATAATGTAGAATACTTTTTAGGAAAGGGGGAAGAAATTTTATGACATTACCCATACAAAGGTGTTAGGGTAATTAATAAGGAAAATTAAGCATTTGTGCTTCAAAGGTTCTCGGAGTACCACAGACATGCTTCAAGATAGCATTGACATGGTTTTCAAGCAAAGATCGGATTTTGGATACTCGAAGGATCCTTCAAGAACAATTTATAGAATAAGTCTTACAATTTCCTCAAGAAAGAATGACTAACCTTGCCAAAAAAAGGTAACTATAACAATAGGTCCTCCGGCCAGGTGTGCTAGGCATGACATCACCTTACCGGGTCATATAAAGACCAACATTATATCTCTTGGAAATATGTTCCAACCATCATATCTGACCAATATTCAGATCTGATTGGTGTCAGGATACCTCAGACTCAAGATCCTGAGATAAAAAGGTGCGACACGAATTGACAAGAAGACATCATAAGATTCTCGGGAATTGAGCTATGGAAGCGAGTTCCAAAACAAGAGTTCATCATTAAATCAAGAAGAGGTGAGGAGGTGGCTGATTGACTCAGCGACAATTCATCAAGAATTTCAACAAGATGGATTTCCACAATTATGTGAACAAGGAGATAACATTGGTTAGATCAAAAGATATAATGATGTATGCTCGAGGAGAACATCCACGAGTAAACATTGGTTGAAAGGTGCACCCGAAATATGGGCTGGGTTGCACGACCAATGTTAGAATGGTGATTCAAATATCGGAAGACTTAGAATGAAACTATCGCCCATTCACTCCAAAGCAATAGGGTCGCTAGAAGTTTTGAATTCGCACGTCATAGCTCAATTGTCGGTATTCCGGTTAAAAACAATACAGGGACCAAGGAATGAACGGAGATGGTGAGAAGTATTATTATATCAAGAATTCTTAAGAGGTGGTGAAATTCTCACCACCTTCTTGACAAAAGACGTGGTAATACTCCAAGGTGAAGAACAAATGTTGGATAGCAAGGAACTCAAGATTCAATCCAAAACATGAACACGTTTGTGTTGAGGGAAGACAAGGATGTGGTCGATGATAACACGATCAACGAGGGGCAAAGATGGTATTTCTCATCATGAATTTGATTAATATCCTGGAAGAGTTCAAAATATTGATGATGATCACGACACAATTGTTGATTGATTTCACGCAGGTGTAATCAATCGGCGATGACATCAAGTCAAAGGAATGATGATGCGAAAGGTTATTGGAACCAAGGGTACGACACAAACTCAAAATCAAGTTTGTTGTTCTAGGAGTAATGATATGACGAGGAAGATCGACGTAAGATTAGCTCACCGTCGAAATTTTTGCTCCGGGGAAAAGGACCAAGTAACACAGTTAAAATCAACACGAATAGGTATAGCAGAGCAGGCTAGGAATGACATGATCGGGTACAAACTTCTACTTAAAGAAGATTACTGAAGAGTTGTTGAACCGTAGTGCGGACTCGGTTTAGTTATCGGTGTCTTTGAGTGTTTAATAACTCAGAGCCCGTGAAAATTTGGTATCCGTGAGAATGTAGTACTTGATGAAGAACTCATAAGAGGTTATGCAGTTCCATGATAATCTCGAGATACCAGGGGGTAATACTCGACGACGGATCAAAGTAGAGGTTGGACTGGGGTATTGCTCTGCAGAAGACAAGTGCTTAAACTTGCACGAGAAATGGTATTTAAAGGAGAACATGGTCGGAACCATAGCTGCAAGGGATCCAATTTAATGACACCGAAAGAATTACCCAAATGATTAAATATTTTGCAAGAAGCTTCCATGATAAGTTCCACATCGGGTCCATGGGCCTGAACACAAAGTTCAAGGTCGACTCCCACTTCTTCAATGCATAACATTTCATTCACTTCTCGCGTTTGATGAAGTTGCAGTGTTGAAATTTTATCTGGCAAAATACCAGAATAGTATGACTCATGAAAACTTTTGAGTTCACACATATTATGGAAGGCATAGGTTCAACCCATCGGGGGATCATGGAAACATATACCACAAACTTCAATAGTAAATATCACCAGCTCGAAAGTAGAGCATGCTTGAGCAAGCAGAGGATACAATTTACCAAAGGCATTATGTATTGGAGAAAGAACTCACAAAGTGAATAATTATGAAGGACACTATCGGATAATAATCCAACAGTGGATATGGCGATCCACAATGGGGCTGATGTGAGTATCGGTACCCAATCAGAGGAAGAAAGATTGCAAATGCATCGGTTTATAGAACATCTAAATAATTCAACGTTTAAATAGCAAAGTAATTATGATTTTCAAATCAAGGGGTCAGGAGCAACTGCTCTGATCAAGGATGGATAAGCTGAATAGACTTAGGGGTACAATCGACGGCAATTTGATTGGTCGATAACCAGCTCTAGTTAAAATGACGGCTGAGCCGGAAAGATAATTTAGAAGGGTTGATAGATGACTGTGTGCATTCGCGCACATGTTGAATCAATAGGATCAAAATGACGGTGTCAAAAGATACTAGCGAATATTGCTAGATATATGGGAAGCATCCATAATGCAAGTAGACAAGTATTTACAGAGCAATAAAGCTGCTAAAGATTTTCGGAGGATTGAATAGTATTTCAAAGACCTTTTGTGAAGCACCTGAACAACTTGGGATGAGCGGATACTCGGAAAGTGTGAGAAATTATTCTTAGGGGTATTCAGGTGGTAAAGAACTGCAAGGCAGTAGGCACAAAATATTCTCGGGGTATCTTGTAATAACAAGATCAACTGAGAATAAAAGTAAGCACGACAGGTGTAAGTATTTATCCATAGGGATACTTCGGGGAAAAGGAATTGCAAAAGCAACGGGCACAAGGTCTCGAGAGAAAATCGGAGAGTATCTTCGAAATCTTCTGATGCAGCCGGCGATCATCTGGATTGAAGGGGCTCTCCGTAAGAAAGTATTATCGAGAACCTAGAGTCCGAGTTAGCAAAATCGTTTAACCCGAATAGAAGAGATGTCAGAGTCCCAGAGTATAGGTCGAGGAATAAAAGATCCTACTACCACCCAATGGCGACGTGTGCCCGTAAGACACACAGCCATGTTAGTAAAAGTTTTTGCAACGTCTAGACTCGACTTCGGCCAAGAAGTGTGGAACGGGGATTCCTACAGGCAGTCGGCTCTGATACCAACTTGTGACGCCCCTGATTCAATCGTACACTAATCTTGCACACAAACGTGTACGATCAAGATCAGGGACTCATGGGAAGATATCACAACACAACTCTAAAAACATAAATAAGTCATACAAGCATCATAATACAAGCCAGGGGCCTCGAGGGCTCGAATACAAGTGCTCGATCATAGACGAGTCAGCGGAAGCAACAATATCTGAGTACAGACATAAGTTAAACAAGTTTCCATAAGATGGCTAGCACAAACTGGGATACAGATCGAAAGAGGCGCATGCCTCCTGCCTGGGATCCTCCTAAACTACTCCTAGCTGTCGTCAGCGGCCGACACGTAGTAGTAGGCACCTCCAGTGTAGTAGGAGTCATCGTCGACGGTGGCGTCTGGCTCCTGGACTCCAGCGTCTGGTCGCAGCAACCGGGTAAAGGAAGGGGGAAAAGGGGGAACAAGGCAACCGTGAGTACTCATCCAAAGTACTCGCAAGCAAGGAGCTACACTACATATGCATGGATATATCTGTAAAGGGCCATATCAGTGGACTAAACTGTAGAATGCCAGAATAAGAGGGGGATAGCTAATCCTGTCGAAGACTACGCTTCTGGCAGCCTCCGTCTTGCAACATGTGGAAGAGAGTAGACTGAAGTCCTCCAAGTAGCATCGCATAGCATAATCCTACCCGGCGATCCCCTCCTTAATGCCCTGTTAGAGAGCGACCACCGGGTTGTATCTGGCACTTGGAAGGGTGTGTTTTATTAAGTATCCGGTTCTAGTTGTCATAAGGTCAAGGTACAACTCCAAGTCGTCCTGTTACCGAAGATCACGGCTATTCGAATAGATTAACTTCCCTGCAGAGGTGCACCACATTACCCGACATGCTCGATCCCATTTGGCCGGACACACTTTCCTGGGTCATGCCCGGCCGCGGAAGATCAACACGTCGCAGCCCCACCTAGGCACAACAGAGAGGTCAGCACGCCGGTCTAAACCTAAGCGCACAGGGGTCTGGGCCCATCGCCCTTAGCACACCTGCACGTTGCGTACACGGCCGAAAGCAGACCTAGTCTAGTGGCGTTCCAGTCCAATCCGGCGCGCGCCGCTCAGTCGCTGACGTCACGAAATGCTTCGGCTGATACCACGACGCCGGTTGCCCATAACTTGTCCCATGTGGCGGTTAGTGCGTATAAGGTCAACGACCCAACTCAGATCAAATACCAAGATCTCGTTAAGCGTGTTAAGTATCCGCGAATGCCGAACAGGGCCAGGCCCACCTCTCTCCTAGGCGGTCTCAACCTGCCATGTCGCTCCGCCACAAAGATCCACACAGAGGGTCGTTGGGACAAAGGTCCTTCCAGCCCCCAATCCGTGAATCACTCGCGGGTGCTTCACAAGCCGACCCGACTTTAGTCACCACATGTATCATATATAAAGTATATAGTATATACCCGTGATCACCTCCCAAGTGATCACGGCCCGATAGTATAGCACAGCAGACGGACAAGAATGTAGGGCCACAGATGGAAATACTAGCATCCTATACTATGCAAGTAGGAATGCAGGTAAAGGTATCAACAGAAGTAGCAAAGACAGGCTATGCATCAGGATAGGAATAACGGAAAGTAGTAACATGCTACACTACTCTAATGCAAGCAGTATAGGGGGAGAGTAGGCGATATCTGGTGATCAAGGGGGGGGGCTTGCCTGGTTGCTCTGGCAAGAGAGAGGGGTCGTCAACTCCGTAGTTGAACTGGGGGTCGCCGGCAGTCTCGGGGTCTACCGAAAAGAAGTAACGGAGAGGAAACACAATAAATAACAGAGCAAACAAAGCATCACAAAGCGTAACAAGGCAATACGCGGCGTTCGGTGTGCCCTAACGCGGTAGTAGGTGATACCGGTGAAGGGGGAAAACATCCGGGAAAGTATCCCCGGTGTTTCGCGTTTTCGGATAGATGAACCGAAGGTGAAATGTTGCACGTTTGCTATGCTAGGGACATGTGGCCGACGAACGGGCTTCATATTCGGATTCATCTCGTCGTTCTGAGCAACTTTCATGTACAAAGTTTTTCCATCCGAGTTACGGTTTATTTTCTATGATTTTCTAAAGATTTTAAACATTTCTGGAATTTATTTATTTATTTATTTCAAATCAGCATTATCCAGAACAGTGTCTGGTGATGTCAGCATGACGTAGAGGTGACGTCAGCGGTCAACAGTCCGCTGACCAGAGCCGAACCTGACCTGTGGGTCCAGTGGGACCCACATGTCATTGACAGTGGTTTAATTAGCTGAGTTAGTTTAATCTAGTTAATCTAATTAGTGGGGGTGGCTACTGATCAGTGGTTAATTAGTGTTTCAATTAATTAATTTAATTAATTAACAGATTTAGTTATTTATGAAAAATCATTTTAATAGGCGGGACCCACATGTCATAGACAGGGCCCGCCTAGTCATCATAGTTGACTTAGTCAAGTGGTCAAAGGGGGGGCGGGCCCACTGGTCAGTGACCCAGCGGGGTGGCCCCAGGTCAGCGCTGTCGGTTCTCACCGACAGCGGCCAAATACACGGCGCTGACCTGCCGGAGTTCACCGGAAAACGTGCCCAGGGCACGGATCCGTGCGTGCTTGGGCTCGTTCGAACGAGCGCGAAGAGGCGCATCTAGTGGTGTCAGCGGTTCGTCCCGGTGTGGCCGGAGATGTCGCCGGCGTCGAGCTGAGCGGCAGCCGCGTGCGGGCGAAAGCGTAACCGAAGCTAGGGGCACTAGGGGTTGCGGGCGTGCGTGCGTTGGACTCCTGGCAGCTCCAGGAGCACGTCTGTGGGCTCGAACGCAAGCGGCAGTAGCAGCGTGTGCGGCGGTGAAGCTAACGGCGGCGGTGGGCTCGGCCATGGCGGGTGTCGTGGCTAGAGGCTACGCGGCAAGGGGAAAACGGAGGGGAAGACGCAGTGCTCACCGAGGAGGCTCACGTAGGCCCGGTGAGTGCGTAGGAGCAGCAGGGCGTCGGCAATTGGCGGAGGAGCGTCGGCGACTGTAGGCGAGGAAGAACTCGATCCCCGGGGCTATGGTGGCGCCGAGCTCAAACCCTTGGTCGGAGAGGGAGTTGAGGAAGCAGGCAGAGCTGTTGGACTCGCCGGCGAGGCGCGGGGAGCACGGTGGCCGCGCCTACGACGGATCTTGGCGGCGGGCTTGGGGCGAGATGGGAGAGCGAGGGAGAGAGCGCGCAAGGGAAGGGGAAGTGGGGTCCTAGGGTTTCGGGGGAGGGGTGCCAGGGTGCTCTTATCCACCAGGGGACCGGAGGATGGCTGGCGCGTGGCAATCCCGGCCATGGACGCGCTCGGGTCGTCCACGAGGCGCGGTGAACAGGAGGAGGACGATGGTGGCTTAGGTGAGCTGGGCCGCACTGTGGCCAGCAGGCCTAAGCATAGTGTGCCACTTCTCTATTTTCCCATTTTACCTATTGTTTATATTTCTTTTCTGTTTTCTTTTAGTTTTTTTATTATAGTTTTGTAAAATACCAAAGTTGTACCTAATTTAGTTTTAATAAATATGCCACTGCCCCAATAGTTTTGGGCAATTAATAACTTAATTAATAATTTATTAATTGAAGAAGGCATTTATTTATTTGTCCAAGCTGCAGTTTTATTTAAATAAGGGCATTTAAATATTTTATAAAAAGTTGATTCCTTTGCCAATAAGCCTTTGCATTTATTTTCACATTTAGAACATTTTAGTTTTAATGATTGAAAACTTTTAGTGTTTGGCTTTAGTTTAAATTTGAATTTGAATCGGTTTTGAACTAACGCGAGATTAACAACAGTAACTGTGGTGATGTGGCATCGTTAACGTGGGATTACTGTAGCCTAATTATCCGGGCGTCACACACTACCCCACATCCTCATGTTCCCGTGGATGCTTTGCCCGAACACTGCCAAATCGGCCCTTCCTCTATCATAGCCTCCTATACATTCCAGATCTCCCGCCGTCGCGCTACCACGATCGACGTACTAGTCATGGATGGCGCCGAAGACGAGTAACGTCAATCTGGGACGATGAGAAGGGAGGCGCACGCGTTGGAGTATGCCCGGCGGCGTAGCCGGGCTGTGGGTGTAGGGGCAAGGGTTTGCCTAGCTGGGGCGTGGCTAGTTCCGCGTGCTGCGAGCCCTACCATGGCTCGCCTGCAGGGTGCATGTATTGGGTCGGCCTAGTAACCGTGTCACATCATCATGCTGATGTCATGTTATTTATTTTGTTTATTCTTTTAATTTTTGTTCACAATTTTTTTGCTTATATTTAACCTTTCTTACATTTCAAAACATTCTAAATATACATATTACAAAAAACAATTTACATAAACCCTAAAAGTGTTAATCTTGTATATGAAAAATGTTCAACATGTACAGAAATATTTTCTGATGTATATGAAATATGTACAATGTCCATGAAACAATGTATGTGACATTTAAAAAAATGGTTATACAATGTAAAAAACATTTGTTTAATTAAAAAATATGATTTGTTCATTAAAAGAATGTGTGTTACATTTTTTTAAATATTCACAAGTTTCAAAAGTGTATTCATCGCACTAAAAATCATTGTACAATGCAAAAAAAAAGTTTGCATAGCTCACAAAAAATGCTTTTATCATTAAAAACATTCCAATGTGTATTTAAAAAAAAGACAAACATGTATTTGATGAAATGTTCAAAAGACATTTTTGAACAAATGTTAAACATGTATTCGGAAAATATGAAACATTTATTAAAAAACTATTTTACATGTGTAAGAAAAAATGTATAATGTGTATGAAAAAATAGACATCAATACATATATTAGAAATTTGTTTAATCATGTATTTTAAAAATGTTAAAGGTGTGTAAAAAATGGTCCTAATGCATACAAAAAATGTAGGCATGTGTTGAAAAAGAAAAAAAAAACATAGAAAATCGGTGAAAACGAAGAAAGAAACAAAAAACCAAGAAAGCAACAAAGAAAACAAGGGGAAAAGAAACAACAAATAGAAAGGAAAAATTGAAGAAAACTGAAGAAAAGACCAAAATGGAAGAAAAAGAAAAGGAAAGAAGAAAACCGAAAAAGGTAGGATAGTAATGGTCAATTTGTCGCCAGTCGTTAGACCAAGTTGCCAGGTGTTAGTAAATTGAAAATGTCATGATGTGGCTAAATAGGTGCAGTTATCACATATATCATAGGATGACATGGCAAAAACAATAGCATATGGGTTGTGCAAATGAGGGCTAAAAATTGCCATGGTGTATACAAAAACACCAACAACAAAATTGCCATGAAACAACTAGGTAGGTAAAAAGTAGCATCAACATTGGGAGTGAAAAGCATCAATGCCTCCTTTCAAGGCCGACTGCCAATTGCGACACTCTCCCCTCTCATATCCATGAAATCGTCATCATCGTCAGCTGAGCCATTCCTAATCATCTTTAAATGAAATTTGCACATGAAAGATTAACACAAATTAGTTGATGGCAAAAGGTCTCCAACACATAAAACAATTCTGTAACCACAATCATATAATGGAAACTGTGCGAACACACATAACTGGACGATGGCAATTCTGCGTTAACAGGTGATTAAATTAAAATAGTGCATGCCAAAAATATGTAGTGCACACAAATGCTCGATGGCAAAAATATAAAACTAGGTACTAATGAAAGCACGCCGAAAATCACCCTCACAAACATAAAGAAGCCATGGCAAATCTACATTGCACCACCATATGGGAGAGCATTGGAAAACCTATGTCACAGCCATATTATTCCATGGAAAAATTAAAGTAACGGTATAATGAGAGCACGGCAAAAAGGGGGTAAATTCACCAACAACACAACACATGAGACCTTGACAATATGCATTAACAAAAGGAAAAAATATAGCATGGCAAATCTCTAAAATAGACATATAGTCCAGGGCATAATCTGTAATGACAATACCAGGACAGCATGGTAAGTTCCTCGAGCACACACAACATGGCATGGCAAAATGTACAGGAACAATATCGGTGGACCACAGGAAAATCCCAATCAGCCACGTCTGATCATGGTAACTCTAGATCAATCAAATTTGCAGAGCATGGCAATAATCTCTGTCACACACAAACTGGACCATTGGCCAGTCTCTGCTATGCAGAGAAGGAAACGTGGCAAAGGATGGGGTAAAATGACAAACAAGAGAACAAAATGAGCTAAAACAACGACCCTAGAACTGCTGGGATCAATATGTTTCAAATAGCTAATTTGGCATTCGCCCTCACTGACACAAATTCAGCTTTAAAAATTGCACACAGAAGAACAAATTCTTCACAACACTAAAAAGGCAAAAAAAAAACGGCCAATGCCCATGGCCCTCTTGCGGCTGTGGCCACGACGCTCGCCGCCGCCGCCGCACTCAATCCGACAAGCACTACGGCCCTCCCCATCGTGACGACTTCAATAGCTTGGAAGCCCTACCCTGACAACACTATCGTGCGCAGGCGGAGTAGCATACTTTGAGCCCTAGCCCAATGTCGGCGGTTGAACGTGCTTGAATCGTCGGCGAAGACAAAGCTAAAGGGCGGAGAGAGAGAGGGGGAAGAGAAGGAATGAGCGAATGCGGTTAGTGGGGCGAATGGAGGGGAGGAAGAGAGGGGTTAGTGGGATCGGATCGTTCGCTAGACTGGGGGTTAGAGCGAACCGTTTACGCGCGTTACGTGGTGAGCCTCCCCACGCCAATATTTCTAATTTCCTAACACTAGTAAGTGTGCATGTGCAATGCACGTCTAATCATATATCTAATCATTAATCATATGTAGAAAGTAAAAACACATGCCCCTTGATATATTTAGTACCCTCAACCTGAACATATGCTGCTACAGTACATTCATTTTTAAGTTTGTATATGATTAGAGCATCTTCAATAGATGGTCCAAATGTAAAAGTACCTAACTTTTGGACCAATTCTTCTCTTTGTTAGCTCTGTTATTAACAAGGGTATATATAACTCGCTATGTACAGTGCATCTAACACAAAACTGAACAAACAATAGCTGCTGTCTATCTTTGCTGACAGAAATGCTAACAGATGAAGGTGGCGCACACCTCTGATTCTATGTACGGCAAGGTATCTAGTAATGTGGCATCTCAGCATGGACTGTTGGGCTAAGGCCTTGTTTGTTTGGACTTTTACTTCTCCTTTTGCAGCTTTTCCAATATGATTCATCAACAGTCAAAAAAGCTCCAAAAGCACCTATTTAGGAGCTTTTATGGCTTATTGGCAAAAGTGGAAAAGCTGCAAAAGCAGAAGCAAAAGCCCAAACAAACAGGGCCTAAGAAAGGATTCCCATGGCATGTTACAATTCCAGTCATCTGAAGAGTTTGCTCCTAAATCGAATGGGAAATTCGGTCTCCCTGGAGCTTGTTGGTACTGTAAGTACTGCCATGCTTCGTTGTGGATGACTCTTGGTTCCTGCAACTCATGTCGGCGTTTACATCTGCAGAAGAATCAGCCATAAATCAAGTGATCTGCTGCTCAGGCTGCCCAAACTGCATGTAAGAGTGGCGCTGCAATGTGCATGGGCTTCTGTGATGGCTGTGTTTGGAATGGCAAGATGGTGGGACCTTCCAGTTTCAGGAGATGGACTGCAGTTGAAGCTTATGACCTTGCATGAAGAGCCATCGTGTGTGTTGCTGGGTTTCTGAAGCTGCTGCTGTCCCTGGAGCCCATGTTTGCTGCTGAACTGACTTGGTGGTGCAGCGGGAGGAGCTGTCTGAAGCAAAATGTGAAGCTTGCACCATCAGCCTCCCACAAAGTTTCTCCAAGCTGTTTGCGAAGATCTTGGCAAACCGGCTAAGGCCAATGATTTTTTTTTTGTTTTAGAAAAGGAGGATGACCCCCGGCTTCTGCATCTGGGAGATGCATGCGGCCATTTTATTGATTATTCTCGAGAACCTTACAAAGTATAACAACAATATGCCTGAATCCGCCATCTTGGCAACATCTGCCGCTAATCCTATCCAACTGATGAAGGGGTGCAAGCTGGGCCACATACCTAGACCTGTCACCTAAGCCTAACATCTAAAGTCGGAGGACCCGACCTCTGGGTCCGAGGCTCAAACCGGTCCGACGCACTCACATGTGTCGTCGCCTCCATCTTCCACTAGTCCATCTTCAGAGCAGATTGAGGTGACAACCTTGGCAGGTCCTCCGCCATCGACGCCACCACGACGCCAAACGATGACCTCCACCTATACGCGAGCCTTGGCAGTTCCTCCGCCATTGATGCCACCACAACACCAGCCGACAACCTCCACCTACGCGAGTCCATCTCCAAGCAACGGACATAAATCCATGCTAGGATAGGGCCGCACCACCGCCGTCGCCCACCACCCACAAGCCCCACCCAACCCCAAGGTTCCCAAAGCGGCGCCTTTAAGAAGGGAACGGCGCCGTGAGCGCCGCCGTCGCCGTCCAACAAAGTTAGGGCTTTCGCCCGGGAGACCTAGGGGAAGGTGAAGTGAGGAGATCAGTCCATACCGACGCCTCCAAGGAAGGGAACGACGCCCTCAGGCGTCGCCGTTGGCGCGGCCGGTCATGGCCGGCCAGGGATTTCGCCCGAACTAGATCTCCGCCACCAGCAGCACCTCCTGTACAGAACCGCCGACCAAGAGGAAGCGCGGCCCGACCAGGCTGGCCCGCACGCCGAGCAGGGGAGGAGGGGAGGCGCCAGATCGCGCGCACCGACCGCCGCAGAAGCCACCGCTGGCCGCCAACGACCACTGGATCCCGCCGCCCCCGTGACTGGGACACCGGATCCACCGCCCGCACGGCTGCTAGTCGTCCGTGCCTTGCCAATGGAGCCGCCGCTCCAGATCCGCGGTTCCACACGCAGAAGCAGGGCAACCGAGCAGCGCCGGAGCTATGTTGTGTGCTGCAGGGGCCATGGCCCCTCAGCC
>NC_057807.1:524423933-524430023 GCF_018294505.1 Triticum aestivum
GGCTAGGGTTGGAGTACCAGTTCTTTGTGGTTCAAAGGATAAACAACGTGTCTTCATGATAATTTTCTCTTGTTAGGCAAGGATGGAGGACATTGTTTACTCCAACCAATCAGCATTCATCAAAGGAAGATGTCTTCATGATAATTTTCTCTTGTTAGGCAAGTGGCCAGAAACCTTAACGCGACACACGCAAAAAAAAAAAAACCTTAACGCGAGGAAGATTTCTGCGGTGCTTCTGAAACTCGATATTGCTAGAGCATTTGACTCCTTGTCATGGCCTTTTCTGTTTGAAGTATTGCGTGCGAAATGTTTCAGTCAGCGCTGGATGGTCTGGATCCAATTTCTCCTATCCTCGGCCAGCACAAAAGTTATCGTCAACGGTACCCCGGGACCTAAATTCTTTCATGCCAAAGTAGTTCGTCAAGGGGATCCCATTTCGCCACTGCTCCTCCTCATAGTTATGGACATTCTGACCATGCTTCTTGCAAAGGCAGCAGACTTGGGTGTGCTCAGTAGACTCCCGGGTGTCTCCGATCTGCAACGGACATCCATTTTTGCTGATTATGTGGTTCTCTTTGTCAAGCCAATGGAGCTCGATTTTTCAGTTTCATTCACGAGGCCCCTCACTGGTTTGGTGCTGCTTCCGAACTACAGATCAACTGCAACAATTTTTGCAAAAAAAAAAAAAAAAAATCAACCACAACAAGACCACTGCGGTGCCCATCATAGGCGCTGACGAAACCAAGATCAAAATCCGTAACATTCTTGGCTGCAAGATCGGAGTTTTCCCCATTAGACACTTGGGCTTGTAGCTGGCATTAAGGCCTTTAACCAAAGCTCAATGGCAACCATTGCTGGACTCAGTCACGGCTATCATGCCGGCCTGGCAGAAAGGTTTTCTTGAGCGCTCGGGTAGGCTGGTGCTGGTGAAAACTGTGTGTTCGGCGCGCCCTGTTCATCACCAATCGACGATGTGCCGGCGTGGGTTTTTGAGGCGATCAACAAGAGTCTGCGGGCAATTTTCTCGGCTGGTTCAGATGAGATCCACGGCGGCCTGTTGCCTTGTGGCATGGAACGGAGTGTGCACTCCGGTTTGCTATTGAGGGCTGGGCATTAAGAACTTGCAACTTCAGGCCGTAGCCTTGAGGGTCAGATGGGAATGGATTAGTCGCACACACCCTAATCGTCCCTGGCAGGGTCTAAGCTTGATGTTGCATGAATTAGCTCAAGGGGTTTTCAGATCACTAGTCAAGATTCAGGTCGGGGATGGTCGAGGGTTCTCTTCTCGAAGGATAGATGGATCAATAGAGCTTCAGTTCAGGAGACCTCGCGCCATTGATCTACAACAAAGTACTGCCGAATCACATAAACTCCAGAACGGTGCAACTATCGCTGGTTTGCAGACATCGGACCTCTTCCTACCGTGCCAGAACAGCTACAATACAACAACGTTTGGCGAGCTCCAACGCCGGATGTCTTCAGTTGGCCGTGGACCTCCTCTCGGGTCTAGCCCTCCTGTCCGTAGTCCAGAGCCTGTCTTGCACTGCTAGCCAGACGAAGATTTTACATTTAAGCGGCACCCAACACCTCCAGATGCAATCCAAGACCATCCTGCTAGCTGCTATGTCTGCTCACAGGACAAGGACAAGATTGAACACATTGTTTTTTTGAAACAAGGAAGGTGGCTGACTGCCGACCTTATATTTCAAAGCAGGCAAAGTCTGATGAAGTAGCTGATACAAAAGAAAACTTGGCCATTGCACCCAGGTGCACGGCACAAGCAGAGAGACAGGATTAAGAAGATAAGAGGGCAAGAGGGCAAGGAAGAAAGCAGATTACATCATATCAAAAGCGTACTAAGTATTGAGCTTCTGGCACCATAATTGAATGTCATCCTTTGCTGCCTGGTTAGAGGCTCTGTTACTCCAGAGGTGCAACAAACTTGCAGCATAAAAACTAGTATAGCTCGCAGTCCAAACCTTGGAGTTGAAAACCCTGTCATTTCTGGCATTGCCATAGGGTGAGAGCACATGCAGCAAAAGCAACATTCCATCTGCGTTTAAAACTGAGCTGGTGTTGTGCTTGATCAACAAACGCTAGAATATCAGAGGCAGAGGTAGCCAAAGAGTCCAGTTGCAGCTTACCCCAAAGAAAGGAAGCCGGGGCACATCGGAGTAGTATATGATCAGCTGATTCCACCACAGGACAGGCATCACAATGAGCAAACGGGGCCACCACAGACCAGCCTTTTTTGACCATATTATCTCTGGTATTGAGACGACCTTTGAAAGCAAGCCAGAGGAAGATCCTATGTTTTAAAGGGACCAGGGAGTCCCAAACCCAGTGCTCGAAGATGGCCAACACACCCCTGAAAGTGAGCAGACTGTAGAAATATCGTGTACTAATCTTGCTAGAACCCAAGGGAACCTTGTGTCATCCTGGAGCAGATTGGGTGCAACACCGGATAACTGGTCCCGCAAGGCCAGCAGCTCAGCCAAAGCTGTTTGGGAAAGGTTCGGGTGCAGCTTAACAGTCCAAGAGCCGTTGGCGTACTGAGAGCTCACGGAGCAAGTTGGGTTAGACGCAAAGGAGAACAGAGTAGGGTACAGCAGGCAAAGTCGACCCTCGTCCAGCCAGTGATCCTGCCAGAAAGATACCAGAGTGCCAGTGCCTAGAACGCATCGAGAAGAATTGATAACCAAAGGAACAAGATCCTTGAACCCTTTCCAGATAGCCGTGTCTCTGCTGCGAGTGCTTTGAGGGATAGCAGCCTGGCAGTAATGCTTGGCGAACCATTCATAACATGGTATGTCAGAGCCTTGCAAAACCTTGGAAACAAACTTGCACATCATAGCCTTATTGTGGGCGTGGAGCTTGTAGAAATCGATATGAGGAAGCGTATAACCCTCGTTGGAGGGCCGCGTGTATTTATAGATTGATGGGGCTTATCCCATAGACGCATACATTGTTTGAATTACATTCTTGGAGTACAAGAGAAGTAAAGATAGAATCTATCTATATCTATTCAAACTACCTACAGAAGATAGAAACAGAATAGAGAGAGATACAATGCGCTAGAGATATAGTCGAGAATATTATCTTCAACACGCCCCCATAATCACAACTTGGCCAAGTTGAGATTACGCTTGAATTCTTCAAAACTCCGTGTAGGCAAAGCTTTTGTGAAGCCATCTGCAACTTGATCCTTTGAATGAATAAACCGAATGTCCAACTTCTTGTTAGCAACCCGTTCTCTAACAAAATGAAAATCTATCTCAATGTGTTTGGTTCTGGCATGAAAGACAGGATTTGCAGAAAGGTATGTGGCTCCCAAATTATCACACCAAAGACAGGGAACTTGCGCCTGTGACACTCGAAGTTCCTTTAACATGGACTGTACCCAAATGATTTCTGCCGTAGCATTAGCTAGAGCTTTATACTCAGCCTCTGTACTAGACCGAGAAACTGTGACTTGTTTCTTAGCACACCATGATATTAGATTTGGACCAAAAAATATGGCAAAGCCACCTGTTGACCTCCTATCATCTGGGTCTCCAGCCCAATCAGCATCAGTGAAAGCACTAATAAGGGTAGACTGAGATCTGCTGAATGTTAAACCAACATTTACTGTGTTCTTCACATACCTCAGAATACGTTTTGCAGCAGACCAGTGTAAGGTGGTAGGTGCATGTAGAAACTGACAAACTTTGTTCACAGCAAAAGAAATATCAGGTCTAGTAAGAGTTAAATACTGAAGTGCACCAATCATACTCCTGTACTGAGTGCTATCTTCCAGACTTAGAAGTTCTCCTTCATGCAAAGATAGTTTTTCTGAACTAGATAACGGAGTTGGAGAGGGTTTGCAATTCTGCATGCCAACTCTTTTCAAAAGATCAGTTGCATATTTTTCTTGCGAGAGGACTATACCATTATCAGTTTGCTTGACTTCAATTCCCAAGAAGAAGCTCAGATCTCCCAAGTCCTTGAGAGCAAACTCCGAGCCCAAGTCCTTCAGAAGTGCTGTCACTGCTTCACTAGATGAGCTGGTGACAATAATATCATCAACGTATATAAGCATGAACATTGTGATATTAGACCTATTGTAAATAAACAATGAGGTATCCGACTTGGATGGAGCAAAACCAATATTTTGCAATTTTGCACTCAACCGTGAGTACCACGCCCTTGGGGCCTGCTTCAGACCATATAGAGCTTTATCAAGCTTGCACACATGGAAAGGTGCATGCTTGTTTTCAAACCCAGGTGGTTGTTTCATGTAAACCTCCTCTTCCAGAATACCATGTAAAAACGCATTCTGTACGTCCAATTGCCTCAAGCACCAGTTTCTGGAAACAGCAATAGACAACACAAGCCTGATAGTAGCAGCCTTAACAACAGGACTAAACGTGTCCTCATAATCTATCCCATATCTTTGTTTGAAGCCTTTAGCTACTAGCCTAGCCTTATACCGGTCAATAGTGCCATCAGCCTTTCTTTTAACTTTGTAAACCCATTTGCAATCTATCAAATTTTTACCTTGACCCGGTGGAACCAAGTGCCAAGTCTCATTCTTTCTCAAGGCCTTGTATTCTTCTTCCATGGCTTTTCTCCACTTAGCATCATCCAGTGCCTCTTCAACAGAATGTGGTACATCTGGAGAACAAGTTAGCCCAAATTTAAGAATATTTTTGTAATTAACAGGGTTAATTTTCCCTGTTTGTAGACGTGTACCAACGCGTGTAGAACGCGCTACAGGAGTTTGCGGTGCAGAAGATCCGCCCGATCCGCCTGAGCGTGCAGGACTGATAGGGGCAGACCCCGAGGGCGATCCGCCGTCAGGTACACTAGGCGCGCCGGGCGAATCAGCGCTGGCCCGGTCGTTGTCATGGGCCCGACCGCGGTCGGGGCCCCTGTCGCTGTCAGCGGCCCGCTGGACCACGCCGCGTGTGGCGGTTGATGATTGGCCCGAAGGTGGGTCCGTGCGTGGTCCACACGCACTGGACGACGCGTCCGTGGCCCGCCTCGTGGGGTCCGTGGCCCGCCTCGTGGGGGAGGCGCTGTCGCTGCGGCGCGCTGATTCCGAGATAGCCTGCCGCTGCAGGCGATCCTCCTGGGATCTGGAGCCCGCTGATCCCGACGCAGGTGAATCCTCCTCGTGTCCAGCGCCCGTGTCCGGTTCTGCTGCATGAAATATTGGCTGTTGTACAGCTTCGTTTTCAGCAGTTTGTGCACCATTTTCCGCGCCACAAAAACCTGTATCATCTGCATCACCAGGAGACTGTGTTGTATGGTTATGAGGATTAGTCATGCGGTCATCAAAAATATCATTACCCCCTTGATCTAAGCCGGAAAGAGAACTAGGAAGAAGAAGGATTTCTTTTTGTAAGAGAGCTCCGGCATTGGGATGGAGATCTTGGAATGGAAAACAGACTCATCGAACACCACATCCCTGGATATGTAAACCCTTCCAGTTTGCACATCTAAGCACTTGACTCCTTTATGTTGAGGACTATAACCAATGAACACACATTGTTTGGAGCGAAAAGAAAGTTTTCTGGTATTGTAGGGTCGAAGATTGGGCCAACATGCACACCCAAAAACTCGGAGAGATGCATAGTTTGGTTTGGTTTGCAAGAGCCGTTCTGTAGGTGTTTGGTAATTGATGACACGGCTTGGAAGGATATTAATGAGATGTGTGGCAGTGAGGAAAGCTTCGTCCCAGAATTTTAATGGCATGGAAGCATTTGCAAGTAGAGAAAGACCAACTTCAACAATATGGCGATGCTTGCGTTCAGCAGAGCCATTCTGTTGGTGTGCGTGGGGACAAGAAACATGATGGGAGATTCCCAGTTTTTGGAAGAAGGAGTTGAGTTTCTCGTACTCGCCACCCCAGTCCGATTGGACTGTAATGATTTTGCTATCAAACTTTCGTTCAACAAGTGCTTGAAAATTTTGGAAAACTTGAAACACATCGGACTTATGTTTAATAAGATAAATCCATGTATACTTGCTATAATCATCAATGAAGCTTACATAGTATTTGTGTCGACCAACAGAAGTGGGTGCTTGCCCCCATACATCAGAAAAAAT
>NC_057807.1:524433456-524437520 GCF_018294505.1 Triticum aestivum
AGAGATCCACTTTGTTCTTATGAAAAGCAGCAAAGAACCGGAGCAAATCATCCTTTATAAGCAGTTTGAAAGCCTTGTAAAACTCATTAGTGAAACCATCAGGGCCCGGGCTTCTGTTACTTGGCGAGCAGTTGATGGCCTGCACCACCTCTGCCCACGAGAAATCTGCTGTGAGCTCAGAAAGGTCAAGCGGGGCATAGAGAGAAGGAAGGTCCACAGTGTCCAACGAGGACGCGGGCTGTCCCAAGATAGCTTTAAAATAGTCGGTGGCCAACTGCAGCTTTTGGTTGGTCTGCAAAAATTCCACACCATCCTGAACCAGCACCTTGATCTTGTTTCGACGAGCCTGACAGTTAGCCGCAGCATGAAAAAACTGACTGTTTTCATCCCCTGAAACACACCAACGAACCTTGGCCCTGCGGCGCCAAGCTGCAGTCTGCCAAAGGATCAGTTGTTCGGCCTTAGCAGTAGCAAACACCCTGAGCACAGTTTCAACAGCAGAAAGTGACCTGAGCTCCTCAACAGCATTTAAATAAGCAACAACGTGCTTATTGTTATCCAAGAGAACCCGCAGGCTGGGCTTTGAACGGCACCAGCGCCGCAAAGCGGCACGCACACGTCTCATTTTGAAGCTGATCAAGATGCAGCAGAACAGATCTCACGAGTTCCTCGAGACCAAGCTTCAGAGATGATGTTTCTGGGTTCATCCAAGAGCAGCCAATGATTTTCCATGCGGAATAACTTGCTTTGGGGCGTGCTTGTGGAGAATGACAAAAGCACAGGAGCATGATCAGATGTTGTGGTTGGAATGCAGGAGGCAGTTGACTGCAGAAAGCTTAGATTCCAAGCTGCATTGATGAGGACTCGATCAAGACGAACAAGAGTAGGCTGATCCCTCTTGTTGGACCAAGTGAAGAGCCTGTTGTCAATCTGAACGTCATCCATGTCATGACTTCGAATCCATGAGTTAAACACTTCCATCAAATGCCAGTTGATCTGACCCCGGGATTTCTCATGAGCAAATCTGTACATGTTGAAGTCACCCAGCATCACCCATGGCAAGTCAGACGTGCAAGCGACACTACTGACAGCGTCAAAGAAGCTCGGTCGTTCTTGATTCGGACAGGGCGCATAAACGGCTCTGAGAAGAAACTCAGTATTGTCTGCAGCAGAATCCATCTTCAGAGTGACATGGAATTTGTGCAGAGCCACCACTTGTCCCCGAAGCACAGTGGGATCCCATGCAACCAAAATCCCCCCGGCAGCGCCATCGGAGGGGCTGACGGCATGGTCCTTGAGATGAGATGGCAGAAACGCTCGCAGCTTGTGAGGGGAGACGGACGGCAGCTTTGTTTCCTGTAGACAAACAACACTAGGGCAGCAGGAAGTTATAGTGTCACGGACCAACGAGCACTTATCATCCTCGCCGAGTCCACGAACGTTCCAGTTCAGGATCTTCATAGTGTAGTAAAGAACACACAGCCCAGAACAAAGTAAGCAGAGCCGAAATGCAACATGCTCATGTTGGAACAAACAGTGCTAGGCACTAAGGCAAACAAACTAAAGCAGCAGCGTACAGACTCAAGACAGACGACACATGACAAACTACAATCTTTGAAGCATGACAGACCCCGGCCAACCAGCAAAACAGGGTACAGAGAAGCGACCGACACAGCTACGGGCAACCCTTCCCAGAGACTCATAAGAAAGACGCCGGACCTAACCATTGAAAGAGCTGAAGACACATGCAGGGGAGCCAGGAGCATCACCAGCGGATGCAGAGGCGTCGCCCGACGAAACAGACACGACGTGAGAGGCGGCTTGATCCAGGATGGCACTGGCGTTGAGGTCGCAACACTGGGCAATCTTCCTCAGCTTGCCCCTGGTCAGCGGCGATGGGGTGCTCAGCAGTGGCAGCTCGAGAAGGCCGGCCACGGCCGCGGTCTTGGACTTCTTCTTGCGGCGGCGGGAGAGAGCAGCAGAACAGCGCGACGGCTCCAAACTAGTCAGAGCCAGCAGCAACCGCCTTCCGCTTGGCCGCCCGCTCGATGGAACCCACGCGCATACCATCATAGGTGCGGCTGATGCGCGGGCTGCGCCTCGGGGATGCAGTTAGCACCGGCGGCGGCGCCTCCTCCTCCATCGTTTGGTCGAGGCTAGACTCCATTCCCTCCTCATGCCCCCCCCTGCTCGACCGCCTCCAGAGACTAGATCTGGGCTGACACATTGAGGTTAAAAGCCACAGGAGGGGGGCGGGGGGCCGCAGCCACAGATTCGTTCCCCGCAGAAGGGGCGGGGAAGAGGTGCAACACATCTCTGGCCAGGAGGTCACCAGCCCCAGGCTCGCAAGGAGGCTCGCGACAGTTGCAGAAGACGGCGGCAACTTGAGGGGGGAGCGCCGCGCATGCACCGTGCTGCAGATCGGTGGAGACGACTGGCGAGGGTTGACCGCACAGCAGGACCCCAGGCTCAGGCTGTGGGATGCGATGAAAAGGCCTAGAGCAGATGGGCCGGGCCACCAGGATCTGGTGGGCCCGGTAGTGCTGCTGCGCAGGGAACTGTGCCTCGACAGGAAGAACCTCTCCGGAAAAAGAAAGCGCTGGCCCAACGGCAGGAAGCATCCCAGTCGAGACGTTCGCCTTAGGCGGGTGCCTGCATTCAACAGAGGGCAGCAAAGGAAGCGTGCGAGGGCACGGCCCGCCGGCCAGCATTTTGGGCAGGAAGCTGAAGAAGAGAGAACGACAGCTTTCCCGCGCAAGCACCTCCTTGGTGTAGTCGAAGCATGGGAAGAAACCATCATCCATAGATAGCAGGCGAACTGGGATCGTGCCCGAAGCCACCCTGCTGTTGTTGATCTCAAGCTTGAACGTGAAGCACAGTTCATCGACATCGAAGGATACGGAAACCCGTGGCGTTCGCACCTCCGCCGCCCATAGCGAGGAATGGAGGCATAGCCGGAGCTCATCTTCATGCAAGATCTGGGCTTCATACGGCAAGGAGAAAGCAGAACCTCTGATGAGCTTAGGTTTTGCCGCCAACTTGAGCATGGCCAGAAAGTCGGTTGGCGATGCCGTCTCTGGGTGCAGGAAAGCGCGGAAGGCGCAGTCCGCCATGCCCTCCTGACCACCCCCATGACCACGGGCTTAAGATGACCCATGCCCATGTCCACGCCGAGGGGATGGAGGAGCAGGGGGGCGGGGTGCAGCTTCTACCCTATCAAGCCTGTCGGGCGGGCGCAGCGTGACCGTGGGGGCACCAAGGGAGCGAGCAACGTCCCAGATTTCATTGATGATGACATCGGCATAGATGTCGTCACCGTCGACGCGGTGGAAGGTGATATGATGGGGGATGTGATGCAGGGCCTCCACCTTGACGAGGACGAAGATGCTTGAGAACTCGCTGTCGTGGAGGCAGGCGTGCTCAAGGCGGAAGAGGCTGGCAAAGCCAGCGACACTCGCCGCCACCCCCCTACGGTTCCACAGCTCGAGAGGCATCTTCTCGAGCGAAAGGCTGACGACGTGACGATAGGCGAAGCGAAAAGTGTTGTGATCCAGTGTGTTAGTTCCAGGGAAACTTGGCATCGATGCCTATCTGACTTACAAATCAACATTGATTGCCCGACTGAATCTGACACTTTGGCGCACTAGTGGCTGGGAGCTAGGGCCAGGTTCGGTAGCAGGGACCGCCAGGGGTTCAATTCTTTGGTCATCTTAATCTGCTGGCACCTCTGGAAACAGAGAAACGCTCAGGTGTTCGGCAACGTTGCCCAGCAGCGCAACATGCCGAATTTGGTGGATCTTATCTTGCCAAAAAAGGTTTTCGTCCCGCTTTATATATAAAGCAACAACCAACCGACATCTGAAACCGATACAAGCACAACACCCCACCCCACACTCACACACACCCAAGGACAGATACATAGGTGCTAAAGGGCTACAACAACAACATGCCGCACGACTCGAAGTAGACTACAGGAGAAGACATTAAGCATCACTACAGAGCAGCCGGCGCCCTTCCGATGAAGATATTGCGAAGAGGTGAAGTTGAGGCTCGACGAAACCGAG
>NC_057807.1:524437769-524439409 GCF_018294505.1 Triticum aestivum
GACACCCACATGCGCCGTCTCCGTCGGTCTGGCCAAAACAGACAGGGTTTTCACCCCGACACGCGAACTCCACCTCCGACGAGAACATCGAGATGGCAGCCACCACACCGCCCACGCGGCCATGGCCACTAGCCGCCCGCACCTGAGCCGCGAGCTCAGCCCACAAGCATCGTGGCTCCCACCTCCCGGGCAGCCGCCCGGGGAACAAGATGCCCCAAAGATCCATCATGACTATGAATGATGACCAACCGGCAAACTCCGACCGGCGACAGAGCCGCCAGCGACCGGAATGACTAGATCGATCAGGGAGCAACCAGATCGAAGAAGAGGTCGGGCGGGAGCGGACTACGTCGACGTCCGGCACCCCTGTTGGTGACGGGTGGCCCGAGCGCATCGGCGCTGATAACCCGCAAGTATACAGGATAGTTGTAGCCTCTGTCGATAAGTAAGAGTGTCCAACCGAATGAGGAGCTAAAGGTAGAACAAATACTCTCTCAAGTCCTATCGGCCACTGATACGACTCTACGCACGCTTAGTGTTCGCTTTACCTAGAACAAGTATGAAACTAGAAGTACTTTGTAGGTGTGATAGGATAGGTTTGCAAGATAATAAAGAACGCGTAAATAAAAAGTACGGCCTGTTTAGATAAAGATGCAATAAAGTAAATATAGCGAGTGTGGAAAAGTGGTGGTAGGAGTGGTGAAATTGCCCCTAAGCAATTGACTACGTTACTAGACCGATAGCAAGTTTTATGTGGGAGAGGCATAAGCTGACATACTTTCTCTTCTTGGATCATATGCACTTATGATTGAAACTCTAGCAAGCGTCCGCAACTATTAAAGATTCATTAAGGTAAAACCCAACCATAACATTAAAGCATCAAGTCCCCTTTTTCCCATACGCAACAATCCCCTTACTCGGATTTATACTTCTGTCACTCAAGCAACCCACTATAAGAGAATCATGAACGTATTGCAACACCCTACAGTGGGGATCCCTCACGCTTGCGCAACACGGAGGGCACAATAGGACAGCAACATAACCACAAGCAAATTAAACTAATCATAGCAATTCATCAATCACCGGTAGGACAGCGAAAATCTACTCAGACATCATAGGATGGCAACACATCATTGGATAATAATATGAAGCATAAAACACCATGTTCAAGTAGAGGGTGCAGCGGGTTGCGGGAGAGTGGACCACTGGATATAGATGGGGGGAGGCGATGGAGATATTGGTGAAGATGGCGGAAGTGTTGGTGAAGATCGCGGTGATGAGGATGGCCCCCGGCAGCGCTCCGGCGCCACCGGAAGCAAGGGGGAGAGAGGCCCCCTTCTTCTTCTTCTTCCTTGACCTCCTCCCTAGATGGGAGAAGGGTTTCCCCTCTGGTCCTTGGCTCCCATGGCTTGGGAGGGGCGAGAGCCCCTCCGAGATTGGATCTATCTCTCTGTTTCTGCGTTCTCTAATCCTTCCCCTTCACCGTTTCTTTTATATCTGGAGATCCGTAACTCCGATTGGGGTGAATCTTTCGCCCAGATTTTTCTCGTAAAATTAGCTTTCTTGCGGCAAAAGAAGAGCGTCAACCGCCTTACGGGTGGCCCACGAGAGTCCAGGGCGCGCCCAGGGGGGAAGGGTGC
>NC_057807.1:524439419-524443524 GCF_018294505.1 Triticum aestivum
GATTGGACTGTAATGATTTTGCTATCAAACTTTCGTTCAACAAGTGCTTGAAAATTTTGGAAAACTTGAAACACATCGGACTTATGTTTAATAAGATAAATCCATGTATACTTGCTATAATCATCAATGAAGCTTACATAGTATTTGTGTCGACCAACAGAAGTGGGTGCTTGCCCCCATACATCAGAAAAAATGAGCTCTAATGGTTTGGAAGAAACACTAGTCGATACTGGATATGGTAGTTGATGACTTTTTGCTTTCTGACATGAATCACACACTGTTTCACTACTAGGCTCACCAACAAAAGGGAGTTTATTTTTTCTAAGCACTCGTTGAACAATAGCAAAAGAAGGATGTCCTAATCGATCGTGCCACCTTGCCGAAGATAATTGGGTGACACCAAAAACTTGTTTATTTGAGCTCCTAAGGCGAGGGATCAATGGATAGAGCCCTCCAACGCATCTACCTCTGTAGAGCACCTTCCTCGTTGCCAGATCCTTAATCAAAAAGAAGAAGGGGTAAAACTCAAGTAATACATGATTGTCTAGAGCAATGCAATGTACAGAAAGAAGGTTTTTTTTAGCACTAGGAGCATGAAGGATATTCTTAAGATGAATAGGACGGCTAGGGGTTTTGATAATTGATTGACCAACATGATTTATTCTCATACCTGATCCATCTGGACCATGGATTTGGTCATGGCCGCGATACTTCTCACGAGTTGTCAACTTCTCCAACTCTCCTGTGAGGTGGTTAGTTGCGCCGCTGTCGACGTACCAGTTTGTGTCAACGCCATACTGGGCCGCAACAGCAACTTTTTCTTCTTGAGCGTCATCGTCGAAGCGGTACCAGCAGTCCCTTGCGTTGTGACCGATCTTGCCACAGATCTGGCACTGGATCGGCTCATTGTTGGCCTTGTTGCCGCTGGACGAGCCACCACCAGGACGAGCACCCTTGTTGTTGTTGTAGAAGGGGCGCCCTCCGGTGGTCTGCTTCTTCTTGTAGCCACCGCCGCCACCACCTTGCTTCTGTTCTCTCCCCCTGCCATAGCCACGAGGGGGAGCTCCGCCACGACGGGCAGAGTTTGCAGAAGATTTGAAGCCCGCATCATGGCCTCCTGTGAGCAGCTCGACTCGCTGATCGAAGTTGCACACCTGGGAATAGAGTGCATCGACAGTGACCAGCTCCGTGCGCGCATCTAGGGCCGAGACCAGAGGGTTGTAGTCGAGGTCCAGCCCTGCCAGCAGGAAAGAAACGAGTTCGTCCTCATCCAGTGGCTTCCCCGCGGCAGCGAGCTCATCAGCATATCCACGCATCCGGGAGAAATACACCGGTGCAGATTGGTTGCCCTTTTTGGCATTGGACAGGGAGATCCGAAGATTATTAATACGTGAGCGTGATTGAGAAGCAAACATATTACCCAATGATGTCCAGAGTGCTCGTGCCGTCCTGATGGAGACGACCGAGACTAGCACCTCCTTTGACAGGTTGTTCATGAGGTGCCCGAGGACCTGCTGGTCCTGACGCATCCAGGCTTCATACGCCGGGTTGATGATGACTTGGTCCTTGCCCTCCTTGTCCTTCACGGTGAGCATCTTCTCTGGTTCGGCAGTGGTGCCGTCCAGATAGCCGTAAAGGCCCGCCCCGAGGAAGTGCGGCAGGATCTGCGCCTTCCACAGGAGATAGTTCTCGCGGGTGAGCTTCTCTGTGACCTGGGATCCGAGGCCAGAGAGAGTTGGGGTGGAGGAGGAGGACGACATGGTTTTTCTCTGGAGAGATCGATCTAGGCTTCTGTGGTTTTAGGACGAGAAGGAAGAGGATGCTCTGATTACCATGTAGAAATCGATATGAGGAAGCGTATAACCCTCGTTGGAGGGCCGCGTGTATTTATAGATTGATGGGGCTTATCCCATAGACGCATACATTGTTTGAATTACATTCTTGGAGTACAAGAGAAGTAAAGATAGAATCTATCTATATCTATTCAAACTACCTACAGAAGATAGAAACAGAATAGAGAGAGATACAATGCGCTAGAGATATAGTCGAGAATATTATCTTCAACAGAGCTGTCGTACACCCAGGCCGCCATTGAGACGAGGTAGAGAGACCGTGTCCCAAGCAACTAAGCATTGCCCTCCCTTAACTGTATTTTTTCCTTGCCAGAAGAAAGCACGCAGCAGACCTTCCAACTTGCCAAGAGATTCCATAGGCCAGGCAAAGCAAGACATGAAATAACTCAGAATACCCGCAAGCACCGAATTAATGAGAGTCAGCCGCCCTCCCAAGGATAAGAAGGTAGCCAGCCAACCGGAGAGGCGACGATCAACCTTATGGATAACTGGCAGCAACATACCATGTGTTATCTTGTGCAAGGAGAGGGGTAGGCCCAAATATGTACATGGGAAAGAAGAAACCGGGCACCCGAGGAGCTGAGCAATAGGAGAAGCTGTAGTTGCATCCACTGAGACTAGAACGATGGTGCTTTTGTGGAAGTTTATAGTGAGCCCAGAGAAAGCGGAGAAGGCCGTGAGAGCAGACTCAATTAGCTCTGCTTGCTGAATGCTGCCATGGAAGAGTAGTAGCGTGTCGTCTGCATATTGTAGGACCGGGAAAAAGCAGTCTGAGCCAAGGGGATGCACCAACGAGCCATTTTGAAACAACTGACAGAGCATCCTTTGGAGCACATCGGCAACAAGAATGAATAAATACAGTGATAAAGAATCCCCTTGCCGAAAGCCTTTTTTTGCCTGAATGGGGTCCCCCAGCTCACCATTGAGAAGCACTCTGGAGCTGCCAGAAGTCAAGAGGGTGTGTATCCAATTGATCCACACTGTCGGAAAACCTCTGGCATCAAAAATCTTGCGTAAGCAACACCAACTGACACTGTCAAAGGCTTTATGAAAGTCCAGCTTTAGGGCAATGACCGGCAGCTTTCTTTTGTGCGCATACTGGACCATTTCAGTAGCCAAAGCAAAGTTCTTGACTATGGAACGGCCCTTCAGGAACCCAGATTGTAGTGAGTGAACCAACTGTGGAATCCAAACCTTGAGCCGATTAGTCAGGACTTTAGAGGCCAACTTTGGCACACTATGCACAAGAGAAATAGGCCTGAAATCTCGCATCTCCAGAGGCGTATCTTTTTTAGGGAGCAGGGTAATAAAAGCAGAATTGATGCCCGAGAGATCCACTTTGTTCTTATGAAAAGCAGCAAAGAACCGGAGCAAATCATCCTTTATAAGCAGTTTGAAAGCCTTGTAAAACTCATTAGTGAAACCATCAGGGCCCGGGCTTCTGTTACTTGGCGAGCAGTTGATGGCCTGCACCACCTCTGCCCACGAGAAATCTGCTGTGAGCTCAGAAAGGTCAAGCGGGGCATAGAGAGAAGGAAGGTCCACAGTGTCCAACGAGGACGCGGGCTGTCCCAAGATAGCTTTAAAATAGTCGGTGGCCAACTGCAGCTTTTGGTTGGTCTGCAAAAATTCCACACCATCCTGAACCAGCACCTTGATCTTGTTTCGACGAGCCTGACAGTTAGCCGCAGCATGAAAAAACTGACTGTTTTCATCCCCTGAAACACACCAACGAACCTTGGCCCTGCGGCGCCAAGCTGCAGTCTGCCAAAGGATCAGTTGTTCGGCCTTAGCAGTAGCAAACACCCTGAGCACAGTTTCAACAGCAGAAAGTGACCTGAGCTCCTCAACAGCATTTAAATAAGCAACAACGTGCTTATTGTTATCCAAGAGAACCCGCAGGCTGGGCTTTGAACGGCACCAGCGCCGCAAAGCGGCACGCACACGTCTCATTTTGAAGCTGATCAAGATGCAGCAGAACAGATCTCACGAGTTCCTCGAGACCAAGCTTCAGAGATGATGTTTCTGGGTTCATCCAAGAGCAGCCAATGATTTTCCATGCGGAATAACTTGCTTTGGGGCGTGCTTGTGGAGAATGACAAAAGCACAGGAGCATGATCAGATGTTGTGGTTGGAATGCAGGAGGCAGTTGACTGCAGAAAGCTTAGATTCCAAGCTGCATTGATGAGGACTCGATCAAGACGAACAAGAGTAGGCTGATCCCTCTTGTTGGACCAAGTGAAGAGCCTGTT
>NC_057807.1:524445295-524446938 GCF_018294505.1 Triticum aestivum
ACGGCAAGGAGAAAGCAGAACCTCTGATGAGCTTAGGTTTTGCCGCCAACTTGAGCATGGCCAGAAAGTCGGTTGGCGATGCCGTCTCTGGGTGCAGGAAAGCGCGGAAGGCGCAGTCCGCCATGCCCTCCTGACCACCCCCATGACCACGGGCTTAAGATGACCCATGCCCATGTCCACGCCGAGGGGATGGAGGAGCAGGGGGGCGGGGTGCAGCTTCTACCCTATCAAGCCTGTCGGGCGGGCGCAGCGTGACCGTGGGGGCACCAAGGGAGCGAGCAACGTCCCAGATTTCATTGATGATGACATCGGCATAGATGTCGTCACCGTCGACGCGGTGGAAGGTGATATGATGGGGGATGTGATGCAGGGCCTCCACCTTGACGAGGACGAAGATGCTTGAGAACTCGCTGTCGTGGAGGCAGGCGTGCTCAAGGCGGAAGAGGCTGGCAAAGCCAGCGACACTCGCCGCCACCCCCCTACGGTTCCACAGCTCGAGAGGCATCTTCTCGAGCGAAAGGCTGACGACGTGACGATAGGCGAAGCGAAAAGTGTTGTGATCCAGTGTGTTAGTTCCAGGGAAACTTGGCATCGATGCCTATCTGACTTACAAATCAACATTGATTGCCCGACTGAATCTGACACTTTGGCGCACTAGTGGCTGGGAGCTAGGGCCAGGTTCGGTAGCAGGGACCGCCAGGGGTTCAATTCTTTGGTCATCTTAATCTGCTGGCACCTCTGGAAACAGAGAAACGCTCAGGTGTTCGGCAACGTTGCCCAGCAGCGCAACATGCCGAATTTGGTGGATCTTATCTTGCCAAAAAAGGTTTTCGTCCCGCTTTATATATAAAGCAACAACCAACCGACATCTGAAACCGATACAAGCACAACACCCCACCCCACACTCACACACACCCAAGGACAGATACATAGGTGCTAAAGGGCTACAACAACAACATGCCGCACGACTCGAAGTAGACTACAGGAGAAGACATTAAGCATCACTACAGAGCAGCCGGCGCCCTTCCGATGAAGATATTGCGAAGAGGTGAAGTTGAGGCTCGACGAAACCGAGCGCTCCAAGACGGTGCCTTCGGAAAGGACACGACACAACAGCGCCGCCACCGCCCAATCAAAAGATCAGATTTTCATCCGGAGCGCAATGAAGGGAGGGAGCAACCACAACTGAGGCTTCAGGAAGATGGCGACACCCACATGCGCCGTCTCCGTCGGTCTGGCCAAAACAGACAGGGTTTTCACCCCGACACGCGAACTCCACCTCCGACGAGAACATCGAGATGGCAGCCACCACACCGCCCACGCGGCCATGGCCACTAGCCGCCCGCACCTGAGCCGCGAGCTCAGCCCACAAGCATCGTGGCTCCCACCTCCCGGGCAGCCGCCCGGGGAACAAGATGCCCCAAAGATCCATCATGACTATGAATGATGACCAACCGGCAAACTCCGACCGGCGACAGAGCCGCCAGCGACCGGAATGACTAGATCGATCAGGGAGCAACCAGATCGAAGAAGAGGTCGGGCGGGAGCGGACTACGTCGACGTCCGGCACCCCTGTTGGTGACGGGTGGCCCGAGCGCATCGGCGCTGATAACCCGCAAGTATACAGGATAGTTGTAGCCTCT
>NC_057807.1:524447598-524449938 GCF_018294505.1 Triticum aestivum
CCCCCCTGTCTTGTGGCCACCCCAGACACCGTTTCGCGTTGATTCTTCCTCCGGAAAATCCCAAATATTCCAAAATAATTCTCCGCCGTTTTTATCCCGTTTGGATTCCGTTTGATATGGGTTTTCTGCGAAACATTAAACATGCAACAGACAGGAACTGGTACTGGGCACTGGATCAATATGTTAGTCCCAAAAATAATATAAAAAGTTGCCAAAAGTATATGAACATTGAATAATATTGGCATGGAACAATCAAAAATTATAGATACGACGGAGACGTATCAGCATCCCCAAGCTTAATTCCTGCTCGTCCTCGAGTAGCTAAATGATAAAAACTATAATTTTTGATGTGGAATGCTACCTAGCATAATCTTGATCATATGTTTAATCATGGCATGAATATTAAGACGCGAGTGATTCAAGACAATAGTCCATCATTTGACGTAAAAACAATAATACTTCAAGCATACCAACCAAGCAATTATGTCTTATTGAAATAACATAGCCAAAGAAAGCTCATCCCTACAAAATCATATAGTCTGGCTATGCTCCATCTTCGTCACACAAAATGCTCCCATCATGCACAACCCCGATGACGAGCCGAGCAATTGGTTCATACTTTTTAACGTGCTTTGGCTTTTTTAACTCTTACGCAATACATGAGCGCAAGCCATGGACATAGCACTATGGTAGTAGTGGTTGTGAGGACAAAAAGGGAGAAGATAGTCTCGCATCAACTAGGCGTATCAACGGGCTATGGAGATGCCCATCAATAGATATCAATGTGAGTGAGTAGGGATTGCCATGCAACGGATGCACTAGAGCTATAAATATATGAAAGCTCAACAAAAGAAACTAAGTGGGTGTGCATCCAACTTGCTTGCTCATGAAGACCTAGGGCATTTTGAGGAAGCCCATCATTGGAATATACAAGCCAAGTTCTATAATGCAAAATTCCCACTAGTATATGAAAGTGAAAGCATAGGAGACTCTCTCTATGAAGAACATGGTGCTACTCTAAAGCACAAGTGTGGTAAAAGCATAGTAACATTGCCCCTTCTCTCTTTTTCTCTCATTTTTTCTTTTTATTTTTCATTTTTTTTTCATTTTTTTTATTTTTTTTCTTTCTTTTTGGTGGGCTTCTTTGGCCTCTTTTTTTGTTTGGGCTTCTTTGGCCTCTTTTATTTTTCATAAAGTCCGGAGTCTCATCCCGACTTGTGGGGGAATCATAGTCTCCTTCATCCTTTCCTCACTAGGGCAATGCTCTAATAATGATGATCATCACACTTTTATTTACTTACAACTCAATATTACAACTCGATATCTCGAACAAAGATATGACTCTATATGAATGCTTCCGGCGGTGTACCGGGATGTGCAATGATCTAGCGTAGCAATGACATCAAAAAAAACAGACAAGCCATGATAACATCATGCTAGCTATCTTACGATCATGCAAAGCAATATGACAATGAATGCTCAAGTCATGTATATGATGATGATGGAAGTTGCATGGCAATATTATCTCGGAATGGCTATGAAAATGCCATGATAGGTAGGTATGGTGGCTGTTTTGAGGAAGACATAATGAGGCTTATGTCTGATAGAGCAGTGCTCACCGAGGAGGCTCACGTAGGCCCGGTGAGTGCGTAGGAGCAGCAGGGCGTCGGCAATTGGCGGAGGAGCGTCGGCGACTGTAGGCGAGGAAGAACTCGATCCCCGGGGCTATGGTGGCGCCGAGCTCAAACCCTTGGTCGGAGAGGGAGTTGAGGAAGCAGGCAGAGCTGTTGGACTCGCCGGCGAGGCGCGGGGAGCACGGTGGCCGCGCCTACGACGGATCTTGGCGGCGGGCTTGGGGCGAGATGGGAGAGCGAGGGAGAGAGCGCGCAAGGGAAGGGGAAGTGGGGTCCTAGGGTTTCGGGGGAGGGGTGCCAGGGTGCTCTTATCCACCAGGGGACCGGAGGATGGCTGGCGCGTGGCAATCCCGGCCATGGACGCGCTCGGGTCGTCCACGAGGCGCGGTGAACAGGAGGAGGACGATGGTGGCTTAGGTGAGCTGGGCCGCACTGTGGCCAGCAGGCCTAAGCATAGTGTGCCACTTCTCTATTTTCCCATTTTACCTATTGTTTATATTTCTTTTCTGTTTTCTTTTAGTTTTTTTATTATAGTTTTGTAAAATACCAAAGTTGTACCTAATTTAGTTTTAATAAATATGCCACTGCCCCAATAGTTTTGGGCAATTAATAACTTAATTAATAATTTATTAATTGAAGAAGGCATTTATTTATTTGTCCAAGCTGCAGTTTTATTTAAATAAGGGCATTTAAATATTTTATAAAA
>NC_057807.1:524454134-524455761 GCF_018294505.1 Triticum aestivum
GCAGTGCTCACCGAGGAGGCTCACGTAGGCCCGGTGAGTGCGTAGGAGCAGCAGGGCGTCGGCAATTGGCGGAGGAGCGTCGGCGACTGTAGGCGAGGAAGAACTCGATCCCCGGGGCTATGGTGGCGCCGAGCTCAAACCCTTGGTCGGAGAGGGAGTTGAGGAAGCAGGCAGAGCTGTTGGACTCGCCGGCGAGGCGCGGGGAGCACGGTGGCCGCGCCTACGACGGATCTTGGCGGCGGGCTTGGGGCGAGATGGGAGAGCGAGGGAGAGAGCGCGCAAGGGAAGGGGAAGTGGGGTCCTAGGGTTTCGGGGGAGGGGTGCCAGGGTGCTCTTATCCACCAGGGGACCGGAGGATGGCTGGCGCGTGGCAATCCCGGCCATGGACGCGCTCGGGTCGTCCACGAGGCGCGGTGAACAGGAGGAGGACGATGGTGGCTTAGGTGAGCTGGGCCGCACTGTGGCCAGCAGGCCTAAGCATAGTGTGCCACTTCTCTATTTTCCCATTTTACCTATTGTTTATATTTCTTTTCTGTTTTCTTTTAGTTTTTTTATTATAGTTTTGTAAAATACCAAAGTTGTACCTAATTTAGTTTTAATAAATATGCCACTGCCCCAATAGTTTTGGGCAATTAATAACTTAATTAATAATTTATTAATTGAAGAAGGCATTTATTTATTTGTCCAAGCTGCAGTTTTATTTAAATAAGGGCATTTAAATATTTTATAAAATGTTGATTCCTTTGCCAATAAGCCTTTGCATTTATTTTCACATTTAGAACATTTTAGTTTTAATGATTGAAAACTTTTAGTGTTTGGCTTTAGTTTAAATTTGAATTTGAATCGGTTTTGAACTAACGCAAGATTAACAACAGTAACTGTGGTGATGTGGCATCGTTAACGTGGGATTACTGTAGCCTAATTATCCGGGCGTCACACACTACCTCACATCCTCATGTTCCCGTGGATGCTTTGCCCGAACACTGCCAAATCGGCCCTTCCTCTATCATAGCCTCCTATACATTCCAGATCTCCCGCCGTCGCGCTACCACGATCGACGTACTAGTCATGGATGGCGCCGAAGACGAGTAACGTCAATCTGGGACGATGAGGAGGGAGGCGCACGCGTTGGAGTATGCCCGGCGGCGTAGCCGGGCTGTGGGTGTAGGGGCAAGGGTTTGCCTAGCTGGGGCGTGGCTAGTTCCGCGTGCTGCGAGCCCTACCATGGCTCGCCTGCAGGGTGCATGTATTGGGTCGGCCTAGTAACCGTGTCACATCATCATGCTGATGTCATGTTATTTATTTTGTTTATTCTTTTAATTTTTGTTCACAATTTTTTTGCTTATATTTAACCTTTCTTACATTTCAAAACATTCTAAATATACATATTACAAAAAACAATTTACATAAACCCTAAAAGTGTTAATCTTGTATACGAAAAATGTTCAACATGTACAGAAATATTTTCTGATGTATATGAAATATGTACAATGTCCATGAAACAATGTATGTGACATTTAAAAAAATGGTTATACAATGTAAAAAACATTTGTTTAATTAAAAAATATGATTTGTTCATTAAAAGAATGTGTGTTACATTTTTTTAAATATTCACAAGTTTCAAAAG
>NC_057807.1:524458287-524459825 GCF_018294505.1 Triticum aestivum
CGGCGTTTACATCTGCAGAAGAATCAGCCATAAATCAAGTGATCTGCTGCTCAGGCTGCCCAAACTGCATGTAAGAGTGGCGCTGCAATGTGCATGGGCTTCTGTGATGGCTGTGTTTGGAATGGCAAGATGGTGGGACCTTCCAGTTTCAGGAGATGGACTGCAGTTGAAGCTTATGACCTTGCATGAAGAGCCATCGTGTGTGTTGCTGGGTTTCTGAAGCTGCTGCTGTCCCTGGAGCCCATGTTTGCTGCTGAACTGACTTGGTGGTGCAGCGGGAGGAGCTGTCTGAAGCAAAATGTGAAGCTTGCACCATCAGCCTCCCACAAAGTTTCTCCAAGCTGTTTGCGAAGATCTTGGCAAACCGGCTAAGGCCAATGATTTTTTTTTTGTTTTAGAAAAGGAGGATGACCCCCGGCTTCTGCATCTGGGAGATGCATGCGGCCATTTTATTGATTATTCTCGAGAACCTTACAAAGTATAACAACAATATGCCTGAATCCGCCATCTTGGCAACATCTGCCGCTAATCCTATCCAACTGATGAAGGGGTGCAAGCTGGGCCACATACCTAGACCTGTCACCTAAGCCTAACATCTAAAGTCGGAGGACCCGACCTCTGGGTCCGAGGCTCAAACCGGTCCGACGCACTCACATGTGTCGTCGCCTCCATCTTCCACTAGTCCATCTTCAGAGCAGATTGAGGTGACAACCTTGGCAGGTCCTCCGCCATCGACGCCACCACGACGCCAAACGATGACCTCCACCTATACGCGAGCCTTGGCAGTTCCTCCGCCATTGATGCCACCACAACACCAGCCGACAACCTCCACCTACGCGAGTCCATCTCCAAGCAACGGACATAAATCCATGCTAGGATAGGGCCGCACCACCGCCGTCGCCCACCACCCACAAGCCCCACCCAACCCCAAGGTTCCCAAAGCGGCGCCTTTAAGAAGGGAACGGCGCCGTGAGCGCCGCCGTCGCCGTCCAACAAAGTTAGGGCTTTCGCCCGGGAGACCTAGGGGAAGGTGAAGTGAGGAGATCAGTCCATACCGACGCCTCCAAGGAAGGGAACGACGCCCTCAGGCGTCGCCGTTGGCGCGGCCGGTCATGGCCGGCCAGGGATTTCGCCCGAACTAGATCTCCGCCACCAGCAGCACCTCCTGTACAGAACCGCCGACCAAGAGGAAGCGCGGCCCGACCAGGCTGGCCCGCACGCCGAGCAGGGGAGGAGGGGAGGCGCCAGATCGCGCGCACCGACCGCCGCAGAAGCCACCGCTGGCCGCCAACGACCACTGGATCCCGCCGCCCCCATGACTGGGACACCGGATCCACCGCCCGCACGGCTGCTAGTCGTCCGTGCCTTGCCAATGGAGCCGCCGCTCCAGATCCGCGGTTCCACACGCAGAAGCAGGGCAACCGAGCAGCGCCGGAGCTATGTTGTGTGCTGCAGGGGCCATGGCCCCTCAGCCTGAGTAAAATATGTGAAAGAATAAAAAATGGAAGGAAAGATTAGGAAAAATATAGACTTTTGCC